>NW_022987564.1:18343277-18553119 GCF_902827165.1 Trematomus bernacchii | reverse complement strand
ACCTCCCTCTCCACCTGCTCTGTGAATCCCAGTGGACTCCACCACTGCAGGCTGTCTGTCTGGAAAACCTCAGTAATATTATGCAAGGTGCAGTCAGAGAGACAGGGAGAGAAAAAGGATTCAGGGCTCCCCTCCTGCCGCTTTGAAGCAGATGGTCGAACGTGCATGTCCCCCCCAGCAGCCTTATGTTGGACCTTCAACAAGCAGGCTATATTCTCCTAGTCAGACCTTAACGACATAATAATACCTATCCATAATTCATTCATTTCCTTTTTATTCAGGATAAATTCTATAATTCAGTTGGTCTCTTCCACCCATGTCTTCCTCTGCACTGGCTGTATACACACTGGTGTATGTTACAGTGGTGGAAAGCACCAATGCATCTCTGATGCAGGGGATACACGTGATAGTATGGGGCATGGTTGTGATTTATTTTTAGCAGAAGTCTTCACGATTTTTGCTCACTTTTTCTTACAAGACGAGATTTATTTATGATTTGTCGTATTTCTTTTCATGTAGCTGCGACTAAACTTAATTGATCATCATCTCTGTTTGGATCACTTCCTTTTTGTGTTAAGCTTTGAGCACCAAGAAAAAGCGCTATATTATATATAGATTTCTTTGGACAATGTATGACATGAAAATAGCCAGACAATGCAAAAAAAATTAGAAAAACTCACAGTTTTGCTTCATCATAAAATATATTTGTTTTTCTTTTCCCTTTTTAATTATCATGTCACCCATCACATTGTGTTGGAACCACTAGAGCAATTCAATATACACTTCGGCAGCTTTTTTATCTGTTTCTCTATCTTTATGTCTAGCCAGCAGTCTCTGTCTGTTAGCTCTCTCTGCAGCTCTTTGGTATGCACACTGCATCTTATCATGAATGAAGAAAGACAAAATAAGAGTCGGAGATACGCGTAAAGCGAATTTCCTATCTCCTCAGCCATTAAAATGTCTTTAGGTCTTTATGATTCTAACAATGACGTCCTAAGGCTGTAAATATTGATTAGTGTTTAAGAGGGCAGAACAGGTGACTCCATTCTTCTCTACTTTCTCCTTTTATGTCTCTCTTATCTTATTCTTCATCACCTATTGAAGGAAAACCTCTCCCATAAAATATCATTTCCATATCAATTACCCACCTTGAAACTTTCTCACATAATGTCCAAAGAATCAAATCAAATTTCAGATTAAAGGAATAGTGGCCACATTAATACACTTTCAAACAACTTGTGCAAGGGGTGATTCATTGATATACAAATGGTCATTTTATTATGAAATATGAATTGTGTTTCTTTTTCAGTTTAATCTCTATATCTGCTTCTGTAGTCCCCTTTCTTCCACTCTCACATTGATTACCTTTACAGTAATGCTGAGTAATAAGCTACACGATTGTTGGCAAGCCAGTCCAGTTTGTCTCTGTGTGTGTCTTTATATGTGTGTCTATGCATGTGTATAAATGTGTGTGTGCGTGAGGTAGCTGAGTGTAGCCGTTCATTTATCCAGTCGGGTGTGTTAGTCATCATGTCTGGGGGCTGCGTCATTCCTCCTCGTACACTATTACTATCTGCACTTTTAATAACTGATGCTACAAGTGTGTTTTCAATGTTATTTAGTAGTGTAAGATAACAAACATTTACTCACACAGGATAGTAAGAACATAAGATACAGTAGAGATAATCAGATTTCAAAGTCAAGAAAAGAAAGACATTAAGTTATGATGTATAATCAATTTAAAGGAATAGTTGGCAATTTGGGAAATACGCGTATTTTCTCTCTTTCCGAAAGGTTTGACAAGAAAATCAATGCCACTTTCAACAGTGTGTCCTGATACTGCAGCTCATACCACAAGATGAGGATGAACTCATTTTTCCAAGATGGTAACTTTTGCTAGCCTTGTAAACACACCGTGTAGTAGATAGTCTATATACTTTTGCTGTTTGGAATTGTTCATTCAAGTAAAATAAAACTGGATTGTTGACATTTGATTTTGTTCTTTTAAAAAAGTAAATGGGCGATATCATCACTGTCGCACATTTTTCAAAAGCTTGTAATGATCGTTTTTAAACTATATGACGTTCAACACAGCATAAGTATGGAGCAAAAGCTAGTAGAGGCGATTAGCTTAGCTTAGTTTAGCTAAGACTGGAAGCGGTGGGGAAAAGCTAGCCTAGCTTTGTCCCTAACTCTAAACCAAATTAAAAATGTTGTCTGTGGTTTAATCTGTACACAGTTAAAATAAATATTGGTTTCAAAAGTAGGTATGTTAGTTTGCGGTTTCCCCCGTTTCCAAGCTATGCTACTCTAATGATTCTAGCTCTATATTTAGGAGGCATGAGAGAAGGCTCTTCGTGTGAATGTAGCCAAATTAAATGAATTGCCACAGATTTCAATGTATTAGTTATTATTTTAAAGTTGGTCAAAGAGGGCCAGAAGCTATATTTTAGGAAATACACTTATTTCTCGTCAGAAGTTAGATGATTGGTACAACTCTCATGTCTGTGCGCTAAGTGTGTAAAGCTAAAACCAGAAGGTGATTAGCCTAGTTTAGCTTAAAGAATGGAAACAGCTAGCTTAAATCTGCATGTGCAGCTCTGCACGGATGCTGTGTAAATCATGTGTAGAGCAGATGTGCTTTCTGCTTAGGTAGCTTTATGTTATGGAGCTTGCCTGTTGAGCATGACATCAGTTAAACTCCTGTCAGCGACTGTTGGAGGGCTGCTAAGACACAACGACGTGCACTGGCAGTTACGACCGTTACTCTGCCCACTGTAACGGTTCCTGTCTCCCCTTTTTCTCTCCTTTTCTCTCCTTCTTAATCTGCTGCTGCTACCGTCAACATCTCTGTCACAGTCTCACACTCCTCTGTTTTATGTCACTGGCTCTTCTCTTCGTCTCTCTCTCACATATACAAACACACACTCTACCAAGGCTGAGCGGTGGGGAACACACCCGTAGAGATGTCAATCTTAGTTGTTAGTAACAAATCAGACCGGTCAAGCATCAGCATCTCGCTGTGTGTGTACAAATTGTGTGTGTGTGTGTGTGTGTGTGTTGTGTGTGTGTGTGTGTGTGTGTGTGGTGTGTGTGTGGTGTGTGTGTGTGTGTGTGTGTGTGTGTGTGTGTGTGTGTGTGTGTGGTGTGTGTGTGTGTGTGTGTGTGTGTGTGTGTGTGTGTGTCTACAAGTGTGTGTGTGTTTGTAAATGCATTTTTTTGTGAATTGTGTACCAACTCGGTTAGTTTGTTAGTCTCTGTGACTTAGAATACATGGGCGGTTAATGGTTGAAATAATCTAATTAACGCATTTATCAAGCAAAAATGTTCAAAGTTCACTGGTTACAACTTTTCAAATGTGGAGGATTGTTGCTTTATTTATTATATTTATTTGTATACTTATTTTATTATTATAAACAATATTGTTTTAGTTTTGGACTTTTTCACATTGTGACAAAAAACATATTAAACAAGTAGTTGATAAAGTATGATTGATAGGCTAACTGAAATAAAAAATATAGGCCTGGTTAGCCTAATAAAATGGCTGACCCCAGGGGACTTGAGAACTTGTGATGAGCATTTCTTTCATTGTTTTTAGCCTTTTTTGGGGGGCTTCTCGGTCTACTTGTTTGACACAAATATGGGCACCTTTTGGACATGGACATTGTCAAATATTTTAGATATTCATAACCATGATAAGAAAATTGCTGGACGAAAGTAAAAGTAAAAAAAAACATTTGATCGGTAGTAGATAAAGAACGTATGCAGTATATTTAATCCCAACGGTAATTAAAAAATTAAGATAACGGTATGAGTATAGAAATGATTGTCCTTACTCACATTTCCTAGGCTGAAACTCTACAACTGGCGAGTTTTTTCCCTTACATCCTAAGATTTGGCTGACAAGAATCAACAAAGAAAAATAACAACATATCATTAATGAAAGTAATCTTTACATACAGTACGTCCTGATATAAAACTGTGAGAGTATTATAATTACTATCTGTATATGTGAGTGAATGTTTGTTGGTGTGAATGAAAATGCCTCAGCAAGGGTCTCATCAGACAGGAAGTGATCTCAATCTCTCTCACACTCCTCCTGTGTTTCTTGTTCTTGTTCTTTGTCTTGCTGTTCGTCTTCTTCCACTTCTTCGTTTTCTTCTTCTTTTTCTTATTCCAAGATCTCCGTTCCTCCTCCAGAGCTCTAATTGACACGGTGCAGCTTTGAAGCCTCTTTTCTGGCTCTATTATAAAACTAGTAGCTGCAGTGGCACTGACTCACTGTCAGCAAGCAGCAGGGAAACTGAGCTAGTCCACACACACACACACACACACGACCACACACACATCACCAACACACACCACACACCACACATAACACACACACCACACAACAACACACACCTACATCCACACACACACACACCACCACACACACACACACAACACACACACACAACCACAAACACACACAAAACACACACACACACACACACACACACAGAGACAGGACGATACACACAGAGGACTGGCTACAACAGATAACCCGCAGACAGAATTATGGAAGGCAAGCTTCAAACTCACTTCCTAGCAGCGTTGCCGTGGTTTCAGGAATTGGGGTTCTGCCAGTGGTACAGCCAGGGGCCAGCAGCGGGAGGAGGAGGTTTCTGGCAGCTCTAGTCCAGATGGAAATCCCCAGCCGTTGTGCCGGGCTCACACATCGTGCAGGGAAACATTCCCCACCCTGTGACGGAGCTCAGGCCGCTCCACAGTTTAGTTTTAGTCTGCTGCCTCGGGAGGAAAAGACAGATCTGCTTGTTGGCAGAGGTTATTCAGTTTGAGGTGTTCACAGTTTTAGGGCTTAAGTTGGTGCTTTGTTAAGTTTCTAAGGAGCTAGAGTGACCGTTAAGTGGATGGACTGTGAAATAAAAAGAGATCGCTGATGGATTCGGGGACTTTTTTGTCACAAAATTGACTAATATATTTGTTGGGCTGTGTATGTAGATATCCTAAATGTTTTCATCAATTTTCAAACAAAGAGCAATCCAATATTTTAATCAGGTTTATGGTCTGCTTGCTTTTGAGTACGTGTTACATTGTGATAGTCTGCCAAAAGCTGTCATAAATAAACTTTTTATCCATAAAAGGAAAAAGGTCCAAGGAGGTCTGATAAAAGGCTTCTAAACGTTTTGCCAGAAGAACACAGTGGACCTCTCTTCTTACTTTCACTCCTAATATTTTGTGTTCCTCACGGCAGAGAATCTTCTTTGTAATTGTTTGATCTTCGAGGCTGGACCTTTTCCTTTCTTGACTTTAAGACAGATTTTTACCCTAGATATGGGTGCTTGGATCTTGTCAGAGAAAAAAAGCCAATGTTATTTGGTAACGTCCTGTGTGCAAAGAGCATTAGTAAAAGGTTTTTGACACAGAAACTGCTTTATTCTGTGCTTTTATCCGTTTAATCACAGACCACATGGTTTTGCCTCTGGTAAAAACCTTCTAAATGTTGAACACTGAAGTGATCCTGACTTGTGTTGTTGGACATGAGCTACTCCTAGAAGAAAAAAAACATCTTGTGTTTAATTAATTAGGACTATAAGTTTGAATTTTTCCAAGGTGTCAAACAATCAAACAAGGGGGAGGGGAGTGTGTGGGAGAGAAACCCCCTCTGGAAGGAACTTTGGATATTTAGCCTTTCCAGACCGTTTACATGCACTCAAACCTATTTAACACACTACAGGGAAGGGAACACCCCAACAGGCTTAATAGTGCCTCTTTATTTGAAATGAAAGCATTCTGCACAGAGTGTGTGTGCTCATGTTACCAGCTCTCTCCTGTTGGTCCCTGTGGAGCCAGTAACGGGCAATTCATGCTCTCAGGACACGTATTGATTTACGATGCTGTGATGGACAGATCAGATTGTCAGGTCCCCAGAGTCCACACACACACACACACACACACACACACACACACACACACACACACACACACACACACACACACACACACACACACACACACACACACACACACACACACACACACACACACACACACACACACACACCTGTCTAGTGTGTGAGAAGTCATTTTCTTCACAAATCAGAGTTGGATTGAACCTTAATGTCAATGAGTGTAACGATGGATGAGCAACAGATAAAGAGAAGCAAACAGAGAGAAAGAAGAGAATACAGTTGTGAAAGTGAGACGATGAAAAGAGAATCAAACTCCCCTGTCTTCAAGGCTTATTGACTTTCTTTAAAAATAGAAACACTAGTAGAGCTTTGAAATCTCATCTCTTCCTCTTTCCACCCCCCTTTCTTTATGTCTGAGGCAAGTTAGATAGTCCCTCCCTAAGCACAGATCTGTCTGTCTTCCATCACCACTGGCATCTTAAATGTCATCAATACATCGGCTCCATTAGACGTTATGTGTCCGCAGTGATTTATTTTAATTGATATAGTGCTGAACTATAATTTAATTAAAGATGATGCAAGCTGTTCTCTTTATGCACACAAAGACATTCAATTTACAATTTAGTTTACTATTATTTCACTGTAATCTCAATCAGCTTATTGTGCTTTTATTAGTTATTTACTTACAAGGAATTTGCCTTGGTATTTGATGTAGCCAATAAAGCAAACATATTAAGAGGAAACATTTTAATTACTAGGAAAATTAGTTTTGAGCGCCTAAAAGGGAGTCAACTTGACCGTAAATTAGAACAAAACCATGTGTTAGAAAATAATAAGGCTTATCAATTGCGTAGACGTACCGTAGTTACTTATAAGCCACATCAACATACATCAAAACGTATACAACTTTATAAAAGTAGTATTATAAAATTAAACTATATTTATTTATTTTAATTGAAATTATTTAAGTTTATAAATTATGTGAAAACATGCAAAAATGTAAATGTCTTGCAAAGAGTCTACAGCCATGTCTGCAGCTCTGTGAGACTCTACTCAGTAAAGTGCTGACGTGATTTGTATATATATATTTGTTTTAATGATGGGTAAGTCAAGAATTACGTAAATATTTCATCATGATTATGTTTACATTTGTCGTTTTGGCATCAGAGGAAATGTGAAAAGCTTTTTTTTTTTTTACTTCAAGTTCAAGTATGGGTCACGACATAGTGAAGCACCCACTGTATGTCACTAGAATAGCAAACCAACAGTAGCGTGGAAAAGATTGGAAAATGATTCAATATCATGCATTTCCAACTCTTTCTGTCTTAAGTGATGTTTTTTGACCAATTTGGTGCTGACATCTTTTTTCAGCCCCTTGTTAAATGCAGTTATGGGAGTATTAGGAAGTCAGGAATTAATCATAATACATATGTTCATAGGCTAAGGTTTTAGTAAAGTGTATTATTCTCTCAGCTGTCATGTGCGCTCTGCTCCTCTACAGCGGTTTGTCACTGCAGCCTCCTAACAGGCGCCTAGACGTGATGACTAACTTAACCCAGTTGTTCCTTCCTCTTCATCATTCTATTATTACCGTTGTGGTTACTTTGCATCATTCATAGCCCCTGCGTGATCACACTGTACGCCAGCAATAAATTATACAGCGTCGCCACTTCAACTAAAGGTCTCTTTCTTCTCTCCCCTTCAATTCTTCTTTCCTCCTCCCTTCTTTTGACCTTCTTTCCCTCCCCTCCCCCCCAATGCTCTACATCCCTCTCTCCTCCACCATCCCTCCTTCTTTCTCCTCTTCCTCTTCCATCCTCCCTGCAGCCTTGAAGTAAGATGGAGTCTTCAGACGATGACACTCTGAGCGAGCGCTCCTGCATCAGCGAGCCGTCCTTCCGTAGCGAGCGCTCAGGGGGGTCGCTGTCCCCGTGCCCCTCGGGACCCGTGGGGCCCCCCGGGGACACGCTGCCCTGGAACCTGTCCAAACATGAGAGGAGGAAGAGGAAGAGCCAGGACTCGGTGCTGGACCCGGCGGAGAGGGCGGTGGTTCGTGTGGCAGGTAAGAGAAACTATCTCTCACAGACTGACAGCGTGCCTTTGAGCAAGGCACTGAGCCTGCTCCTGTTGTGTGAGCTGCTCTGTGGATAAAGGTGAAATATGATGGTTGTTGCTGGAAGCTTCCAGTGGAGGATCTGCATGTGTGTGTGAAAGTGAAGCAGGATGTTGCTGTAAGAGTAAGTAGTGGAAAATATAGACTACGGAAAGCATCAGCACATTTAAATTAATGCTAAACCCCAACCTGAAGGCAGATAAAAACAGGACCGAAGAAAAGTAGCATCTGTGAGACCCAAACTCAGTTAAAGGGGCCCTATGGTGCTCATTTCAGGTTCTGTATTTCTTCCTCTACTGGGACATGTCTCCAAGCTTCAATGTTCAAAAAGCTCTATTTTTATCATACTGCCTGTGCTGCAGCACTTCTTTTCACCCTCTGTCTGAAACCAGAGCCCAGTCTGCTCTGATTGGTTAGATGGCCGCCTCTGTTGTGATTTGTCAACTGCTTAGAGATGTCCATTCCTTATCATGTTCAATGTGTTGCAGTTGAATGGAGGCGTTTCAGGCAGAGGGGAGAGTGTGGGAGAAAATCTACCAAAATATAGTAGGGCGTCTTTAAAACACTTCAGACTCGCACGGATTAGTAGTATTAGTGTACTTTTTATGCAACAGGGTTCCACACGTTTTTGTGAAAATGCATCCGTTTGGGAAGTAGGGAGTATACTATTGGATAAATTAGACTTTGAATTATACTGAATGAGTTGTGTAAAATATATACTTTGCGGTTATTAAACACTGCCCCCATTTACTTTAATTCATCAAGAATTTACTTCGTGTATAATTATTTTTTCAACCTCGTAGCATGCGGGAAAGAAAATATATTTTCATCACAAATGTAAAGGTCCCATGTCATGCTTTTCTGGTTATTACCCGTCCCCTTGTGTGTTATGAAGGTTTTTCTGCATGTAAACGGTCTACAAAGTCACAAACCCTCAAAGTACACCCTGTAGCGAGTAAAAGTCTAACACAGAAAAGACCTGTCTATGCTGCCCCAGAACGCCTCGTTGGAGATTTCTCTTTTTCCATTGTTTTCTTCCTGGGTACAGTGACGTGCCCATACCCAAATGGACCCATTGGTCCAAATGGACCAATCCGTGGAGCCGTTACGTTACTTCCGCGGAGCCGTTACGTTAAGTCCGTGGATTGGTCCATTTGGACCAATCCGCGGACTTCCTCACACACTCAATCTTTTCTCAGCTGCAGCTCCGCCGATTTCTCCTCCCTGAGACGGCGGGACGCGGCGAGGCTGTGAGTCGGTGTGTGAGCACACACACACACCCGCAGCCTGGCTGGGAGTTTGTGTGTGTGCTCGGGCTGGTTTCGGGCTGGGTTTCGCTGTGTCTCGCTGTCTCGCAGACGGCCACTGGGCTCACAGGGAGGGGGGGGGCAGGAGCTCCAACAAGCCGTTTAGGACAGAGAGTGAATACACTATACAGAGATGCTGTATGAGAAACCAATGTGAGTTTGGAACATTGCACATGTAAATCTATTCTAGTATACCTCAACAATGGAATTATGATCAGCAGAAATGGCCATGACATGGGACCTTTAATTAAAAAAAAAATTTTTTTTAAGTTGTATTTATTTTAATCAAACCACATATATTTTGTACAACTTTTTTATTTTGTATTTTATTTTATGGGCCAAGGTGCAGTAAAATACATAGGCTACCAGTTTTTCAGTAAAATCACAATTCTTTAAGAATTAAAATATGATTAAATGTGTCCAAACATGGTAATGCATAGTTGTACATGGATAAACTAGACAAGATTTTAAAAAGAAAAAACTGGAATGGAAATAATTAGTTATTGTACTTCAATGGTTCAGCATCATGCATCCCTAACTCTTCCTGTCTTTGGAGTGTTTTACAGTAAGTAGTTTTGTCTTGTGCTGACAACCTTTTAAAAAAAAGATTCATGTAAGACTCTGTTATAAACAGTATGTCTGGCTATAATTCCACTAGCATTGTAAAAGCCAGTTGCGTGTGAAGCGATGGGGGTTGGGAGATAGAAGAAGAGACAGTGAAAGCCTACTTTATAGCAGCATGTAGGTCAGGGTCAGGGTGAAGGGCCTAAAGTGTTTGCCTGGATCATAGTGAGAGAGATGTCTGTGTGTATTATGTTTTAAAGGGGACCTATCATGCAAAATGCACTTTTTGATGTCTTTTATACATAAATATGTGTCCCCGGTGTGTCGGGGAACTCACGCAGCGTCAGAAAAGAAAACCCTCTCTCTTTCCTCCGTACCCAAATCGCTAAAAACGGGGGTACAACGGAGCTGTTCCAGATTTGCGGCGATTTGATGTCATATCGGCAATGTGGACCCACAGCACTATCAGAAACGTTGCTATCAGAAACAATGCCCGACTGTTTTGGACGTAATATGGTCGGTGCATGTTTACATTAGCATCGCTAACACTCAGAGTTAACCTGTACTGCACAGAGCATGTGTGTGAAGAAGCAGGAAATAAAAAGGAACTCACCTTGTGGTATAACCGGCAAGAGAGAAAGCCTTTGAGCTCCATACTGTTTCAGAAATAATCCTTGATAATCCATGATATGGCGTTTCATCTGCCGGTAGAATCTCCCGCATGAGCAGGCATAAGCTCCGCCCCTCTTTTTTATCAACTTTTCTTTTTTAAAGCTTTATACATAAAATCAGCACTTTTGAAACAGGAAGTGAAATAGAGGGATATGAGGCATGGCTAGAATGGGTGATCTGTTTGGTATTTTGAGCAAAACACTTCATAGACATGTTTTCTATATATTTTTATGTATCTGAGACCTATGCTATTGCCTAAAAATAGCATGATAGGTGACCTTTAATGTTATTGCTCTTATAGCGTACATACGGGAAAAATATGTACTTCCTGCACTTGGTTTCCATTAAACTCTCTGTATCCGTTTAACAGAGAAAGCTGTTTTGGGATTTAGAGATATCTGGCTTTACAATCAGACACTGGATTTAAGATGAGCTTTCAGAAGAGTCAGTCACCTCTTTTCTAAATCTGTCTGTAAATGTTTGGAGGGAAGGTTTGGTTTGGTTTTCTATGACTGCAGGTGCTGCAAACTGGCTGCAGCTTCTAATTTACTTTAACATACTTGATTTTCATAACAGACATTAAGCGGAAAGCAGTGGTGTAATGTTTTGTTTGATGTCAGTATGAAGACAAAATGTGCGAGGTGTTTCCTGCTGAGGGCTACATTAAAATTATATGTTGCATGTTGATACAAGACTGTGTGTACTGAGAAAATCTAAATAGTCTGAAAAGCTGCAACATAATCACCCTCACATTTCTTCCTGATGTCTCTTTCCTTTATGTGAAACACTAATTACATCCAGATAGGAGCAGGGATGTGGGATCATTTATTCCATGGTTTTAGACTCTTGGCGTCACTTTTATGTCCTGTGGTCATCCCTTTCATTGCATTAGTCTTTTCTTATAGATGAAATACAATAAATACAACTTTTTTTCGAATCAGAAATGCTTAAATGTTCTCTTTTATTTACACAAGGATATGAATGTATGTGTAGTTTTCTGTCATGGCTGCTTTCAGATGGGAGGGTGGGCATTTTAATCATCTCAGATTCACAGTTGTGACGCAACGTTTGTGTTGAAGTCTTTATGTTGGTGTTTGTTCTATTAAAACATTTTTAAATGATTATATGAAATTATTAAAGAGACAGTAACAGAGCAAAATAATTTGCTGAGTCAGCGAGTTGGACTTGTTTGTGTAGAGGTTTTGGGGGGTGGTGCCAGCAGGTAGCAGCCAAGATGTTGGCTCCATTACAAACCATCCAGGGCTTTGAAACACAGATGACACCTTAATAACACTGCCAATTCAAAGCTGTTTCTAAAAGCAGCTGATTTTTAGAGCTAATACTTTTAGTGTACGTTTCATTATAAAGCATGTCTTGCCAAAATAAGATAAAAAAACGCAACAAGTGGCAACCACTCTCACAAACTGATTCCTATTGTGACATTTCACAAGTTGTACAACTCCTCTACAGTTTGCTTTACCTCCCAGAATGAAGCCCTGTTTTTGTCATGGCCCCCATCCCCATCTACTCACTCTGAATTGTGTAGGTATTGTTTTTTTTTTTTAAGGTTTAGTGTCGAAAAATGTTTTTGCCCAGGAGCAGTTAGGATTTGCTAACTACTTTTGGCTAAGCTAGCTGTTTACCCCTGCTTCCAGGGTTAATGCTAAGCTAAGCTAACCAGCTGCTGGCTTCATCTTCATATTTTGTGGACATACACGAAAGTTATAACTCATCTAACTCTTGGCAAGAATAAGCTTTTTTTACAAAAAAAGTGAAACTATTCCTTCCAAGAAGTCTGCTGTATTTACTAGGAAGTTAAATGCTAAGAAATGGCAGGGTCTTGAGTATACCGTGCTTTGGAAAAAACATTGTTGTACTTCTCTTGTAAATTCACTGTCTGATACAAACGCATTGAGAATGCAGTTTCAGGGAATTTGCTGTTAAAGCTGGTGAACTGTTGAGAGTCCAGAAGAGAAAGGAATGACAGTTTTTCGTGATCTTTAAACCGATTTTGCACCTGATTTAAAATGTTCTCAAGAATGCCATTGTGCAGCTTCTTGTAGTGTGAGCGGAATCTCCGTGGGCTCTCCGTCCAGTTGGCAGGCCGGTGTCCTGCACAGTCTCATCATATATTTGATCAAAACGATCCCTCTGCCCTTCAATGCAAATGCAAAACTCTTCCACCCTTGTCAGACAAAACTGCATGTCAAATGACTATTCTGTAAGATGTCGAAGAGCACATCTGCATGCGCAAATATGTCGTTAAAAGTTGAAAGGAAAAAGCCAAATTCAAAGTTGCCCAGGTTTGATAGGTAGCCATCAGCACTGAGAATGGCAGCATCATCAAATTCCTCGTGGTGTTCAACTATGTATTCAAACAGATCCTTAGAGCATCCTTCTTTTCAAATACAGTGCACACCAATCTTGATGCAAAATTCCACCTGTTGGTGCCACTCGTGGCAGTCGCTTCTGGCATATTTCATCAAGCAGCCGCGTTCGTTTTGGCGATCTAGAAAAGAACGCAGCCAGGCCAGAAAGGTGTGAGAAGAAAATTCTGCATTCTTTAATTTTAACTACACCTTGAGATAAAACCAAATTAAGGGCATGTGCATAACAGTGTATGAAAAGTGCCTGTGGGATCTTTTCCTTGACCTTGGCTTGGACTCCGTTCAGCCCCGATGCCATAACGGCAGCACCGTCATAGCACTGGGCTACAAGTTTGTCCATGCATCCATGTTCCTCCAAGAAACCAAGGGCCATGGCTGCTACATCCTCTGCCCGTTTCTTCCCTGTCACATCCTCAAATTTGACGAACCTCTCTTTTACGCCACTGTCTGTTACAAACCGAAGAACAACGATAACTGTGCAGCATTGCTGACATCTGATGTTTCATCCAGCATTAAAGCTACAAGGGTGCTTTACTTATTTCTTCTTTGATGGTCTCACCCATCACTTCGGCAACAGCACTTATCAAGTCGTTCTGTATTTGACTCGAGGTTCCAATGAACACCTTAGAAGTGGACAAATGGTAGTGCAAGTCTGGATCATATTCTGCTAAAAATGTAAGCAGCTCCAGGTAATTACCACGATTGGCTGATTCTCTGCTCTCATCATGGCCCCTGAAAGGTAACTCCTGTTTCCCAAGGAAAATCACACAGTGGATAGACGTTTCAAAATCTCCCGATTTTTGTTCACCTTTTCGTTGTGCATGATCGTTTCTCTACGTCTCTGTTCGTCCAGCTGTAGATCAATCCTTGAGTCTCCAAAAGTCTTCATGGTGACCGTTGCCTTAAGATGCCCTGCTGTGTTTTGGTGTTTTTGTGCAGCCTTGGTTAAACAGCTCAGATTATCGTAGCCTTTCCAATTCCATGCCCCCTTTTCGGTCCCAAAAAGCAAGCACTCCCAGCAGTAGAGCCTTTTGTGACTAACTGAGCCCGTAAGCCACGGGTATCTTTCCCAGTTGCTAGCCTGAAAATGGCGAACATAGCCTGCTTTAGCAACTTGATTCAGCTCAAGATTTGCGGGCGTTGGACAGCCTTTTTTTACAATGTCCGTCTTTTCAGTGAATTGACGTCTTGAAAAAGGTACCGACAATAATTCCGCAACAACATCTTCTTCACCTGTTGCCATGTCAACGTTAAAACGAATAAAACGGAAAATGAATTGTTACGTCGCATCTATATCCTCTGTCTCGCAGGTGAACTAACTGGCTTCTATCTAGAGTATCCTGGAACCGTGGGAAACTCCGAAAGAATACGCCCATTGGCTACAAATCAATATATGATTGGTTGATCAAACTGTCAATCAGAGCGTTCGCTCTCATTCAGTGCAACGGCCAGGGCATTCTATCAAGGATATAGAATACCTTGGTTGAAGGATATTCTACCCAGAGACCCAGAAACAGATCTGATTGGTTGCATTTCTTTTATAAAAATGCGTAGTGCAAGGACCGAGAAGGACAAACAAATCAACGTAACACTGTAATATTACAGATCAACAACACAGATTTATTCATTTTATTTACATTTTATTAAATTGTATTTATATAATTAAATCGATTATGTCTTTTTTTAATCTGAGTGTTTCAGGGTATTCTCTGAAAACCTTGAAGGCCCTGACGGTTCGCCACTGGTTAAACCATCAGATCAGAGCAGTGATGTTTCTAAATTCCCCCTGTTAGCTAGCTGAGGACTGTAGCCGCTAACATCCAGTGTTTCCCATGCAGGCCGGTCCGGGGCTCACTCAGGCGTGAAGCCTATTGTGATGATATTACATTTGACATAATATGGACTATGTGTTTACATTGACCTGCATTTCCATTCAGGCAGAGGCTGGAATGTGGAAAATGAATACATTAGGGCAGCTTGTGCCGATAAGTTGCATGTTTAACAGTACAGTTACAATATTTAGAATGACTGGCATAGTAGAAAAAGCCAGAAATGTTTTCTATTCTGCCTCGAATGTGTATTTTACTAGAGAAAGTACTGAAATAATCGTGAGAAGAGGGAAGAGTTGCTCTCTTAAGAGACTGAGTGAAGTTGAGGCAGAAGTAATGAAGGAAAGAGCAAACACGAGGATCTCTGAGTTTCTGAGTTCACACTGGAGAGGAGAAAGAGAGCCGCTGCTGGTCTGACTGGACTCTGTTATTCTCAGCCTGCCTGCTGAGCGTGAATGTCAATGAAACCTCCTGACAGATGCTGTGCTTTCTGCTTCTGTGAATGAGAGTTAGAGGATTTACTTGGATGCACTTGAATAATATATTAAAGGGAGAATGAGCTGCAGACGTCTGGAGAGAAGCATCCATTCCTGTGACAAATGTGTGTTTCGTGCTAGATGAATAAAACAAGTGATTTTAGTAAAACACACACAACCAAGTTTTAATAAATCAGTATTCTGCAAAAACCTGTATTTCCAACTACAAGTTCAATAACCTAATAACTTTTGATTTGCATATACTATGGACAGATTTTGGAATTTGTTATGGCTTAAAAAATCACATCCATAGAAACGCTCACATTTTAAACTTAAACTTCATTATTAAACATGATGCGAGATAAATACATCCATGTCTTTTTGGTTTTCTTAGCTGCCATCTTGGAGTGAGATTCAACTCTTATTAGCTTGGGGGAGGGAAGAGTTACACACAGTGCACTTTTCTAGTTTGTAGAAACTGACTTTTAACATATAAGATTTGACTTTATATTCTGGGTGTCAATATTTCAGGTGGTTAAGCTTAAATTAAGGGTGAAACTGTAAGATATAAGTTAGAATGGAGATTATTACATTATGTATAAGGGACTGAAAAGATTATTTTGATAAACCTTTTCATAGCAAAACTATCATGAGTCATCTGATCATGAACAGACATCAGCCTGTGTGTGTGTGTGTGTGGTGTGTGTGTGTGTGGTACGCTGTAGTTATGATTCCTTCACGTGAGCATCAGGACCCCATGTCTGTGCCTGCATGGACCATAGTTGTCCCCCCCCCGCCTGCTGCTGCTTTTGCTTCCACATTTTTCTCTCTCTGCAGGCAGCTGAAAGGAAGCCTCGGTCTGACAAAAAGGCCCAGGCTGTTTCCCCTGTTGCCATGGCGATGTGTCTCCTCTGTTTCCATGGTTATAAAAGACGAGGAGAAGCAATGGCGGCGGGGGTGAGACAGACTGACACTGAGTATAAAAGGAGGGCAAAAACAAACAGTGAAGGAGAGAGAGAGTGTCAGAATCTTAATTCGGAGGGGAGCGGGAGAGGAGGGAGTTTGGAAAAGAGCAGACGGAGAGGAGGGGATGATTGAGTAAAATGTACTCAAGAGAAGAAGGAGTGGAGTTGGAGAAAGAGGGGGTAACAAGGAGATTGAGGGAGTGAAGGGAGGAAGAGGGCAAGGTTCAAAAAGGAGGAGAAGGACAATGACTTTTAACTGACAACTAGGGGTGAGGGAGGTCATAAAACAGAAAAGGAATAACAGAATAACTTAAGAGATTGGAAAAGAGGAATGTGGAGCAAAACAGAAGGAAGCTTTAATGGAAGAAGATCCTATGATCTTTTAAAAGAAAGATTAAGAAAGTTGCTTGCTATGTGTGAGAAATAGACGATGTATAATGAAAGACAAAAAAAGGAAAAGATAGAAAAAGAGACCCTGAAATAAAAGTATTGAATTGATAAAGAATCAGAAGGAGAGATGGAGACCTTGAGGGGAGTTCAAAAGAAGATCAAAATAAAAAGGGACAAAGATGTGTGTTTTAAAGCTACAAGTCTTCGCTTTAAGTTAATTATATGTAATAGCTTATTGGAACATCCTGCTTAGTATTAAGAATTTTGGAATTGCAAATAAGTGACATGTGACCTCTATTTTCAAGGGTCTACATTTGGGACACACGCTGAGTTATTGTTGCACTCCCATAAAGTTGGGAACTTGTGAGACAGTGTGCTGAAAATGCTGCAAATACCTACAAAATTGTAGCAACAGGGGTCGAAATATCCAGATTTTTTATCCTAAGTATGGGTTTACCACTAAAACAAGTCCCTTCACGTCCCCTAATGCATTTAAATCAATCCTGTCCACTCCCAGATACCTGATTAGTCACTTGAGGTCCTTTTCTCACCAACATTTCACAGGCTGTGTACTACAAATGTGCAATTCCCCTTTAAGATGTGAAGTTTAAACACATAGTTGTAACTTTTTTGGTTTTTAGGATATGGCAACATTTGCCAAAACTTATTAGTAAACTTAGAGTAAACTTATTTTGACCATTCAAAAATGGAAGAAATTCTACACAATTTGACATACCCATGTGTTTTGAAATCACATGAGGTTTTTTTAAGTGAGATGCAAAAAGGCAAAGTATATCAATTCTGTGGATCTCCAAAATGTGTCCCTGTTTACTTGTTGATTTATTGCGTTACAGATGTCACAATATATCAGTATCTGCAGCTGTGGACTTCAAACTAGCATTTTTCATAGTCTGTTTTTAACTAATTGATTGGCATTTTATACTACAAAATTGCAGCTATTTCTTGAATTTGAGAGTGTAGAACAAAAGTCAGACTTTACACACTAATCCAAGTCACACACATTCTACAATCATTTCATTCAATCTCCTGCTCATTCCTGCTATGTAGGCCACTGAGCTGCTTTATCAGGCAGTAATGTAGAATTACATTGATGTTTTTGCTGGTTTGTAAACGTGCAGTGATCCCAAAGACCTTGAGTATGGAGACAGAAAGGGTCAGAAAGGAATCTTAAATATTTTGGGAGTTTCTGGTTTTAATCTGAGGCGTACTGTAGCTCTGCTGCTCAAGCGTTGGTCGTGCTGATGTGATGAGGACTGTATGTCCTTTTGGGTGCAGGTGAAAGTAGGGCGACAGTTCTGTTCACATCGCTGACATTTGTCACAGGTTTTCGTTATGTTTTCAGACAACAAAAACGGGAAAACTGCTTTGGTTTCCCCGGTTTTTTTTTTTTTTTTTTGATTAAAACGAAAAAAGTCTGGTATTTTCGTTTTTTGGCTTTTGCTTTAAAGGAAAAATCAAACTGACAAAACGTACATGGACCGACCATAAACATAAGAAACATTTGAGTGTACTGTAGTTCCATTATCCACCACTAGGCGGAGATAGAAAGGTTTCTCACACTAACAGGTTGTTTTCTTCTTCTAAAGGGACTCCTGTTCTCTGATAATACTTCTTTGTTTGTCCTTGTAAAATTATGTGGGGTTTAAAAAAAATGTTTTTGACTGTAATCCCATGATGCATTTGTATGTGGAAGATTGCTTGATGTTCTGCAGTATGCTGGGAATTAAATGTTACTGGACCTTGAGACCAGGGTCACGACGACCTCCCTCTTTAATGACGTGTGTGTGTGTGTCTCAAGGTTGTAGATGGATAACAACCAAATCCATCACCCTGTTTTGCTTTTATTATGAGCATGTTGGACCCCCCTCCAACACTTGCATTGTGATTGGACCCTGTGTGTACATGTGAGTGTGAATGTGTGTCAGATTTGGATTCCCTGGTGTGTGTTTGTATTTCCACTGGAGTGTGGCTGATGTGATGTGTGAGTCCTGTAATGAGGGCTGAGTCAGAGTGAGGAGACACAAAGGAGAATAACAAAACTAGAATAGCACTCAATGAGGGCAGACCTCCACCAAGACCAAATGCCTTATCTCGCAAGTTACTGAAACGGAAAAATAATTTGTTTAACAGCCCACCATTCAGATCTGCCTCCAACATTTCATTTATTCATCTTTGGCCCATGCTACACAATGCTTCTAAGTTTTCTGAAAAATCAACAAGTTGTACCAAAAACGCAATTAGAAAAAAAAGGAAGAGAGAAAGGAGGGAAAGAAAATGATATCTGTGTAGAGACCACCTGCTTGAGGACCAAAAGCATGATCTTTTATGGTCATAAATTGAAACCACATTTCACATATACATATTGTTCGTGTTGTATCGAACAAGCTCCCTGCTGGTAACAGTTGTCTCTCTTTTTAACAGAAGGCAGATTAACATATAAGAAGTTTTTTACCTTTAATTTGTAGCGTGTTCCTCAATCTGCTACTTTGAGAACGTTCTGTCTACCTATATTCTAAATAATTCATTATGTTTTATTTTTGTTGACATAGTCCAAATTGTGGAAATTCAATCAATGTTTATTTCTGGGGTGAAAGTACACATTTTTGTACTATAATATATTTAAAGGGGTTCCCAATTAAAGTATCAGAGGGCAACTATAAATATAATGCAATGCAGAGTACAACTGTTCAAAAATACAATTGATTAAATTAACATTATAGAAATATAGAAGTAGCCTTTTTGCAGAATAGTGTTATTGAAATGCATTCAATTGCATTGGTCTACCTCATAAAGTCACCACTGAACGTAGACAAAGTTGAGGTGAACTTTGTAGAAAAACAGACATGAGTCAGTGGTTTGCCAGTTGCAGTGATTCATGCATTTTTTATACGTATTCGGTCCAATATTGCCTTGAACCAAAAAACAAATCTCCATCTGCTTCCACCCCCATTTCCTGCTATTTCTTTATATAATCTGTATTTATTACAGCAAGACAAATATACTTGTTTATTTCTGCTTGCCCCACTTTAAGGTCATCTTTATGTGTCTCTTTATGGGATTAAATGACATAATCTTTAGACCATTTAAGTGAGGCTGCTTTATGGGTTTTGACCTCAGGCTGATTGCATTTTGAGATTATCCACCGATGGCTGTTTCACCCCGTTTGACAGGTTTCACTTCACTGTGACAGGAGGTTTAACATTTTAACATATTAGCTTACTTTGTATCCATGTGCTCTGATTTGGTTTTGCCTGAGAACAGATCTGTGATTGCATTTATTCTGCACTCATTTTGGTTTAGATAATGCAAAATCTAGTTTTTTAAAGGACTCTGGTTTTATTGACATGTTAACAAAGCTTGCAGTTGGATTTTAATTACTTTTGCCATAGTGCTGTGTAGCCTATAATATAGATTCAGTTAGCTTTCAGATAGATGCAGTATGCTCAATGAATTCAGCCCCTCCACAACGAATAACTTACAGACACAACGTGGAGCAAATTTCAGTTACGTAAAGACCTCCGTCTATCAATTTCAAGTATAGTTTTGATAATTACATCAAATGTTGCGAAAGCAACCAATTAAAAAAGTTTCTACCTTGCCAACATCCAATTGTAGGCTACATACATTGGATATTCCCCATCCACCTTGAGCTTTTTCTACACTTTCAACTTGAATAACTTATACAATTACGTCAAGTTTTCTTAGTAAGCTTCCAAAATTAAAAGATAAAATAGACAAATTAACATGCTAATTTCCCCAAAGTTATCCAGATAAATTATGTATTTCCACTGGGGGGTGACAGTTGGATTCCATTTCCAACGGCTAATTTCGGCTATGTTAGCTAACGCAAGTTAAAAGTAAGCAGGCTAATTTGCGTTGTGAATTTGTTTTATATCGGACACGGTTATATTATTAAGATGTGTTTGCTGTTAGACATGTGTTGGCTTGCTCAGACCAGGGAATAGGTGGTTTCTGTCACCGAGCCATATCCACCCATCCGGGGGCGCTCCAGCCCCACTTTCCACGGGGCAGCAGCCGCAGCCATGTAAGCTAGCTGCTCTCCCTACCGGCTTTTTCAAATTCCTGCGGCGGAGGTTCCTGGCGTGGCCGGTAGAGAGGGATGGAATACAGCCACTGCAGGAAGAGTCTAGAAAACCTGAGCAGAGGAGGGAGAGAGGGAGAGAAGCGAACACATACACATACACATACACATACACACTCACACGGACCGCAAAGCCTCGGATAAAGCGGCCATACGGCGGGGATTCTGGGAAGCATGCTGGGAGCATCGGCCGGCTCGCCTCGGATCTACAGGACGCCGACACAGCCTGCGATAGGAAGCCAGAGTCCGGATACAATTTAGGCCTGGAGCTCCGCCGATTTTGTGACGGAAACAGACCCACTCCCCCCTCTGCTGACACTCATCTGTGGGTGTGTAGGATCTATTCCCTCGCACACACACACAGGAGGCACACAAATCAGCAGTCGCCGGGTGGGAGCCGATATTGAAGGAGGGGTCGGAGACAACACACCCGAGCGATGCAACTGTGTGTTCCCGCACACATACGTACACACACCGCCGTAATGGATAGATAGCGTTATGTAACCTTAGCGACTTTAATGCTCTAAATTTTCTTAAAAACGCGCTTATTTCAGGCTTTTTGTTGTTCTTTTTTATTTCTTTGAAGTATCCCTAAGGATTATCTCACGCTGCTTGGAAGTGAGGCTACGGGGCTTTTAGTATGCATCAAATGCACTAGTTTCACACGGGGTGGTGTTTAATTGGACGCCCAGAGGAGAAGCAGCCAGCTGGGGGCTGACGCTCAGCAGCGGACCGGCTCACTGCAGTAGTCTGCAGGCCGACCCCTCTCATACTTGGAGCCGGCTTGCTGAGCCACCATGGCCGGCTTCATACCGGGTCTGCTGCCGACAAACCATTCACAGGAGAAGGAATTCGCCCAGGCGTACGAGGATGTGCTGGAGAGATATAAAGGTAAATGGGGGGGAGAAATGGAGAAGTATAGTACATAATTTTACTCAGGATGCATCCAAATATTAAAGTCAATATTGAACTACCCATAGCCAAATAAAAACCTCATGTATCAAAGTCACAGAGCTGACTTGATTTTCTATTTACCATGTCCCTCTGGGAATATTATAGGAATGTTTTTTTTTTGTTGTCATGGGATGAAAGGAATGGGATGAAAAGACTCAGAGTGTGGTCTGGAAGTGTACATTGATCTTGGTGCAGAAGTCAGCCCAGTCTGCCCGTTATCATAATCTGGATTGCTTCATTGTTGATATTTTGGATAAACAGAGCTGGGGCATCGAGCTCTGCTACAGTGGCTGGCCTCCTTCTGTATTGCACTGGGTAGGGGCACACTTATGCCTGACTCTTGTAATCACTTGTTTGTTTGAGACACCAGAGGAAGCAGTTTATGAACCCCCCCCCCCTCCTGCCAGCCTACCAGCAAGCGTCAGGGAATTTTCCCCACATGGCCTCATGTTCTCCTTGTGTTCACTGTTTGTCCTGTAAATACCAAAGCTGCTGCCCTGCAAGTCAGTGGAAAGGTCTCCAAAAAACAGACCTTCTCAAACAAAGTGCTGCGTTGTTAGGCTTCTTTTTGTCTCTCTTATTGTGGCCACACCACAAGCATTCAGACTGTTTTATAATCCCAGTGACAGGGGTGCTTAAAAATGAATGCCTCTACTGAAAATTGAGTGTGGAAGGGAGGGGGGTGGATTTTGTGTGTGTGTGGTGTGAGGGAGAGGATGGGGGTGTGTGGACAGCCAATAGACTCAGGTCACATCTGTGATGCTGGTGCTGATGAAAAGAGGGTGCTTTTAAATTATTGATTATTATAATGAAACTAAACTCCTTAGGGTTCGGGACTTAGCTTGAGTGTGTGTTGCTGAAAAATGTGTGTCAAAGACAGGTGGAGACACAGGATGTGAGGAGGTTAATGTTATCAGAAGTTTTCTTTTATACGTACAGCAAACATGTCTAACCACAGAGGAAGAATCCCCTTGGGAGATGCCTTCAGTGACAGTTTGTATCATCTTTTGCTATGACAACGCTTTGCCCTACTCTTGTGCTTTGTATGCCCTGAACTAAGCTTTCTATTCAGGGAAAATGAAAACACGTGGCTTTAAAACAGTATCAGCAATGTCTGGAATATATCCAAGCCAAAGTAATGCAGACATCTCCTGAGTATCTCCACCCATGTCTCAAGGTGCTTTGAACCAAATATTTGCTTTTTGCTGCAGTGTCTTGTGTGCTTGGGGCAGTGCAAAGGTTTAATAACAGAAAGGCATGTTAAATTATGTTTGCAAACGCTTTCCTTTTGATAAAAAAAAACGTTCCGACACACTGTTTTTTCTCTTACTTGAAGCTGATTAAACAGATGCTGTTAGACCCAGGTCTTTATTTTATTAGCAGGAATGTATATTCAGCTTCTTTAAAGTTCAAATGAATTGTAAAGGTGTTAAAGTTCTTCAGGAGTCAGTTGGACTTCCTTTGAAGGGGCCCAATCATGCTTTTTTGGGGTTTTCCCCTGCCTCAATTGTATTATTTTGTTTGCTTCCGAGATATAGTGACATCACTACGTAACACTTGTGCTTCTATTGCCTAGCGCTCCTACACATGTACGTGAAAGGCTAAGCGACGGGACAATCACTAAGCGGTTTGACCAATCACAACAGAGCCGGCCAGCTAAACAATCAGAGCAGCAGGCTGGGCTCTGGTTTCAGACAGAGGGTGAAAAGAGGTGCTGCAGCACAGGCATAACATACAGTTATGAAACCTGGAAATGAGCACAATAAGGCACACTTTTTAAGAAGCTTTTTTCTCACACACATACAAACACACACACACTCATAACAGCACTTAAAAACACACTGGCTTGACTTCAGCACAAAGGCAGAAGAAGTGCAGTCCATTCTAAGGCCTGTAGCGAATGATTGCTCTCTATTAAAGTGCCATATATGTCGATTGCAGTTCAATTTGATCTTCTTTGCTTTGATAAATAAAGAAAGCATTGAGTTTGATGTTTCCCAGGAGGGAAGGGAATTAAATGGAGGGAACATATTGATTTCAGTAGAACTGGACATGAGCCTTTGACCTTTTTAGATATCGCAACACTCTTAAAGACCTGAAAGTCCCCAAACTGATTATGGGGCAGAAGTGCAATCTGACAGGGTCAATTGATTAAATACATCTTGTCATTTTTTAGACTATTTAATAAATAACCTCATTGTTTCTAACCTATGTACCTACGTATCTCCACAGATAACATATGAGAATGTGTGAATTATTTTTTAAATTCATAATGGTAAATCTATGAAATGTCAACAAAGCGAAATGTAACGTCTTCAAATGTCTGTTTGTTCGACTAAACATCCCAATACCCAGGTTTACAATGATATATGACAAAAAAAAGCAAATAAGAGTTATAATAATGTCCCTTCTGCTAATGATAAACGAGTGAAACAGTTAATAAGTGGTCCAGTTGCAAATTATTTATCCGTAATTGACTCATCTATTAATCATCTAATCAACGTGGCTCTTGATATGTCATTTTCACATATAACCCCATGCTCTCTCAGTCACCGTACATCCTGTATATATATATATATATATATATATTCTGATCTGTGTTTTCTGTCACTGTCAGGCTTCAGGTTGTACCTCTGTGTTCTGTCACACGTGACCCCCCCACATGAGGCTGTAACCCTATAGGCCCTGCTCAGTGTCCTCTGGAGTCGCTGCACTACAATAGCACTTGTGCTGCAGTATGTCTACTCTAATGATGTTTTTGCACTTTGTAGACTGTTAGCAACAACAGCACGCATAGCGTCTTAAATTGTATCAAGTTCTCCCCTCTGTCATTCATTCATTTTGTCGTAGACTGTTCCTCTTTTCTTCCCTCGTTGTCCTGGATTTCATATGCGGTAGTGAACTTGACCCCTCTATCCTCTTTCTGTTTATATATATATATATATACATTTGTGTGTGTGAGCCACTTGTAGCTGTGTGTAAGAAAAGACACAAATGTGAACTTGAAGTCCTCTTGCAGCATCACTTGACTGAAACTGGAGTAGAGGACATTTGATATACAGTTTAAATAATTTACAAGGGCGGCAGGGTGTGTGTGGGTGTATGTAACAATGACCGGATATCTAAAGCAATAGCGACAGGGTCATATATGGAAAAACACTGGGACCTGACTCAGAAAACAGTCAGTCAGTGGAAAACCAGATGTTTTCAAGGCAACAATAACATTATATTTACTAAATGAGCTCCATGATTACCTTAAACCCAGCAACATCCAATATGACTTGTCCTGTGATGTTTTATATCCATTATAATCCTAATTACACAACATTTACAGAACCTTAAGAGCAGCTTAAAAGTGCGCCGAACTTGACAGTTACAACACAAAATAATAAAAAACCATTTGAAAGCTGAATATAAGCCAGGAAACGGGGGAGGAGGAAACCGGACAATTGGACAGAAAGACAGTCAGGAAACAAACAGTCATGACTTTGCCCTTTACACATTTAGACACAGGATAATATGTCTCTCCTGTGTGTATGTGTGTGTATTTGAGAAACATTTAAATAAGTCAAAATCTTATTCAATTTCAATCCAGTTTGCCAGTATTTCTTAGTATGGTTACATGTCGTGTGTGTGTGTGTGAAGATGGCATCGCAGTATTCTCTCAATGTAAACTCAACACCTCTAACTCATCACTCTACAGCCAATCAGCTCGCTCCTCCTGCTGCCCTGTCAGTGTGTGTTTGCATATGTGTGTGTTGAGCCTCTGCTGGTATGTGGTTGTGAAGCAAAGGACACAAACTCTGTGGCTTTTTCTGCCCATCGGGATTAACGTTTACTGTGCTGTTTGAAAGTCTCACACACACCCTTTTAATGTCAATCATGCACACTCACAGGTGCTCTTATAGCACATGCTGACAGACCATTTCCATTTGGCCCTCAAGATAGTAGTAAGCATTCACACAAGTTATATTACACAAACCTCTGTATTTGGCTTCACCTTCTTCACTGGAGCTGCAAAGGACTGGTGCCTTCGTTCGTTGTAACTAAAACAGCACATTTAGAAATGTTCTCTGTTTCTTGATTTGTCTATAAAATGGTTCAAATTGGTTTAAACCAATCAGAATAACACAGATTCCTTGGTGACCTGGCTCACCAATAGTCCAAAACCCAATAATATAAAAAAAAAATGAACTAAAAGAGAGGAAAGCAGATAATATGGTAATTTACAAAGCTACTACCAGCACATGTTTGTAATTGTTTTGCTTTAAAAATAAGTCAAATAATGATTCTATTGTAGTTAAAATGAGTTCGACATTCAAACGTATTAAGTGATTATTTTTAACGCTGGCGTTTGCATCCTAGTGCTCTATTCAAAGGTTTTGAAGAACACTCCTTATACATATTTTCAATGATTAAACTGTATCTGGGCTCAGTATTGTGACTGAGATCAATAACTTGATATTAAAAAATGTGGCAATTGTTGGAAGCTCTCATTAAAATAATGAAACCTATATAAAATTCAATGAGCTATTTTCACTGATACTGTACATGCAAAAAAGCACATCAAAAAGCACATTTGAACAACCTATCCTTTTAGTTTCTAATGGAATTTTGCTTGAGGAACAGACATTTGTTCAAAAAAAGCTATAATAGGACATTATCTTACGTCCATAATAATACTTTTTTACTAAAAGTCGATGTACAGTAAGATTGATATATTGCAATTATTACAAAGACTCTATAGTGACCTCAAAAGGGAGACAGGAAGTGCTCCGATCATCAGGAAGGGTTTGGAGCTGAGTGTTTGCTGACGTGCTGCATTTCCATGAGAGACAGGAAGTGTCAGAACGACCCCTTCCTGTCTCTCCACATCTGTGTGCGTGTTTGTACCTGACTCTCCGATTGGCCACACGCTGTGGACTCACAAAGGAGCGCCTGTGCTTATCTCACCACCTCACGCATCCTATTTACGTGCTTTACATATGCCATCTTTAACATCAGCCTCCTGTGTCATGTGAGCAATGTCACGCTTCTCCTCTAATGTGACCCAATTAGAAGTCAAATTAGACCTCACAATGGTCACGATCAGATGCTGTGGACATTTGTTCTGCAAATGGTCGTAGACTGAGTGATCTCGGACACTGTCTGGAGGAAATAAGAGGGAGACGGGGAGCTACAAATGGAGAGTCTCAGGAGAGGAGGGGATGAAAGTAGACTAGAGAACAATAAAGCAGAGAGAAGAGAAAGATGTGATCACAGAGTAAAAGAGATGAAGAGACATGGAGGGAGCAGAGAGGCAGACATGCTATGGGCCAGATTCTGTATCGGATCATTACAGCTGGATTTTCCACGTGGCCTAGTTTTCCCTTCCAACTCCCTTGCTCCTGCTCTCCGCTCACAGTGGATTTCTGACCCCCCCCCCTCCTCCTCTTCCTCCTCACTCATCCAGCACCCTCTCTCTGTGTCTTTCAGATCACGCCCTGTCACTATATTACATCTACAATTGTTTTAAGGAACTGTATGATGGCTTTTTAGAGAAGGGAAGGAGCATTTATATCAAGTCATCAGTTTATTTCGAAAGTAAAAAAAAACATTTGACACGATAGTAATTGCGTTTTGTAAGACAATTTGTAATATTAATGATGTAATTGCTGCTTACTTCTGATGCTAATAGCTGCCCCTCTCTGGTCTTTGGTTCATATCGATTTGTATCCCCCTCTCCCTCCCGTTCCTTCCTCCCAGTCTCACTTGCTTTTCTCATTATCTCTTCATTCTTTCTTCTTCTTTATATTCCGCCTCTCTCTCCCTCCCTCCCTCCCTCCTCCCCTGTCTGATTTCCCGTCTCTCCCCGGTTGCGTCCTGTATGGTCACATTCTCCAGCAGCACCTGACTGTGTCGGCAGGGAAGAGCAAACGCTGTCAGAGCTGCGGCAGGGAGAACCAAACGCTGACCGAGCTACAAAGCAAGCTGTTCTCAGTAGGAGAGGGAAAGAAAAGGGGGTGTGAGGGAGGGGGGGAGAGGGGAGGGAGGGGAAATTCAGGGACATTAAATGCTCCTGGAGCTCGGGGCTTTACTCTGAGGCGTCTCCCCCCTGCTGGGACAAAGTGTGTGTTATTAATGTGTTAAAGATTGACATCGGAGGTACGAGAAGCGTCTTGAACACAGTATGAAATAGACAACTTATTTGACTGTTTTTTTTATTGAAGGACACATTTTTTCAGATAATTTTCTCTTTATGCTCTTTTTATGGTAATGGCATAATTACAGTTAGTGCCTGTGAAATAAATGACACCAAAGAATGTAAACTAAATAAATGAGTTATAGTAATACCCAACTGCTGTATGTATTAAAATACAAAGATTACGCACACATGCCTCTATCTCCCCCTTTTCAAATCTATATCTCTAAAAAAACTCTCTAAAACAAATCCTTAAAATAAAAAACGTACAATAAATAGAAAGATTGTAAGTTCAAAATGTATCTTAAACTTAAAAAAGTATTTATATATAAAATATTACTGGGTCGAAGTGAATAAAAAGGAAAATACAAATATAGCAGGCTCAAAATGATAACCTTTTTTTTAATTAATTTTTTTATTTCATATTCACACGCAGTAAATATGCAATGTCTCTCCTCCCCTTTCTTCCCTTTTCCCCCTCCCTTCCCCCCCTCTCACTGTTCATCCCCCCTTTTTTTTAGCCCTCAGGGTTCTTACATAACCAGCACCCAGCTGATTTTTAGTAAAACAATCAATGAGCTTCATTGTGTGTGTGTGTGTGTGTGTGTGTGTGTGCATGTGTGTGCGTGTGTGTCATGGGAGAAAATTGCCTTGAATGGTCGTGCAGGCCGCAGCCAGCAAGTGTGAAATATTTTCCCCCAGTGTATAAATGTGTGTGTTGGTGGCTGCATATTAGTGTGTTTGTGTGTGTGTGGCAACAGTAGCCCTCTCTTCTGTCAGCGGCACACAGGGCCTGTATTCATGACGGACTGTAACAGTGAGGGCTCTGTGGCCCGACACACAGCTTTCAAAACTTTGTTGTCATGGAGTTTGCACTGTTGCCGGGCGCAGAGGGGTGTTTGTTCCATCCCTGCTGCTGCTGCATCCTGGATGTTTTAATGTAACTGCTGGAAAAGAGGGGGAGGAACCTCTGGCTGTGTGTTTGTGTGTCAACGTCTGCATTCATTTGAAGGAAAGAAAATAGGTCAAGAATATCAGTGGATGCATGGTATCACTGCGTGTGTGTGTGTATATGTTGCTCTGCAGGGTCTTTGGAGCTGCGCCATGACTTGAATCGATAAAAAGGCTCCACAAGGAAACAGACGGGCAGACACACTGCTGTTGCTTTGACCTTACACACACAAACACACACTTATTACATCCAGTCTCAGGCTAAAGCTCCATTTGAAAAGACATCTTGATCTCAGTTTGGCTCCAACTAAGACAGCTGTATAAAAGAAATGCTGTATGGAAACATTTTGATAAATAACGTGTGTGTGTGTGTGTGTGTGTGTGTGTGTGTGTGTGTGTGTGTGTGTGTGTGTGTGTGTGTGTGGTGTGTGTGTGTGTGTGTGTGTGTGTGTGTGTGTGTGTGTGTGTGTGTGTGTGTGTGTGTGTGTGTGTGTGTGTGTGTGTGTGTGTGTGTCAGAGCTGTCAGAGCTGTCAGAGCTGTCAAGGTGAAGTAAGACGATGGAGAGAGAGACAGTTAATAAATGAATCATGGCCGCTGCTCTAAAAGCAATAGGGGACAGTGGTAAGTCTGCAGTGAGCATCGATTGCTCACTGCTGTACTGGGACACACACACACAATCCCCTAGGACATCATCTGTCTGAAGGATATACTGCATCCTCTCTTTAGTTCTTCCCTTTTGTATCCCCCACCTTCACAAGAGAATTAGTGGTTAGCCCTTTGAGAAATGTTGACATTTTTCTTTGGGTGCTAATTCACAGATGAGCTCCTGCTCTTTTCTGTCTCCTTAGCTTACACTGTGCTGCTCTCTTTCAGGATTGATCTCGCTCCATGTCTCACTTCCTCCCTTTTCTTTTCATTACACTCTTTCTCTTCTTATCTCTCCCTGTTTCTGCTTGTTCAAATCCATTATCAAGGACCAGAGCAGTTTGTCATTCTGAATCTTTCACTCTTCAAACCCCCACCCCCATTTATGCTCTCCCTGTTAATGTCCTAATGAAGGCAGGAAGCTGCTGAAGAAGGTACATCTCCGTCCCCCCTCACCTCTCCATCATGCTGTCATTTAGATAGATGGTGTTCAATCAGCCTGCTTCTCAGTGGGAGTGAAGGCTGATGGGTAATATGCTACAGTAGACCCCCTTTATCTGTGTATCTGCATATCTACTTCAGGTTCTATCAGGAATATGCATTTGAATTAACAGCACAATGAAGATGAAGTAAACGCACTAAAGAACTGATACAAGTTAAAGGAACAGTCAAATGGACCAGAAGAATATAATCATTAAGTGTAGACTGCACATTTTAAAAGAAAGGCAGAATTATACTGTTGTTTCTTCTGGTCTGCATTCCTATGGCAGAATCAGGAGAAAGGCGTCATCAGTGGAAGTGTGTTGAGCAGCTGATGTGGGAGCTTTTCACTGTCTTTGAGTCATGCTGACTTTTTGAAACATGACACATTTTGAACAGGTAGCTCACCTGCCATGGCGGTCCAGGCCACTCAGCCGTTAATACTGTAGACTGTGCAGCCCTGTGATGCATGTCCCCCCCCCCCTACCCCTTTCAACCTTATACTATCAGCTGTACTTTCCAATATCGGCAAAACAAGCAAATAGTTTCAACAGTTCTTACTGTGGTTATACCTTTACGTTTCTTGAATTAAAAGACTTGATTAAATGGATGTTTTCGTTACAAAAGACACCCATTTGGTGGCGTGATGAAGTAGCGGAGGATCATGGGAGTTGTTGGCTAACCACCATTGCTGTCTCTGCTTCTCCTGGTTTCCTGATTCCTTTGTTTTTAATGGACAAAGAGTTTTGTTTCTGGGAGCTGAATTATCCTCACAGGTCTCCTCTCTTCGAAACAAACAGGTAAAAAACACTGAATAGAGTCTGTATGTTCAAAATCAGTGTTTCTCTGATTTGCCACTAGTTTGTTTTTGCAAATAACTTAACCAGATTGTAAAAATAATCATCAGGCAATGGCATCCTAAATCCAAAATATGCCTTAAAACTGGATAAAATGTTTATTTTATGAGAACTTCAGTCAGACCACAATTGAACCAACAAACTAAAGCGCACCCTCACTTTGAGTCCTTTAGGTTTGTGAACTGTTCAAAACATTTGGGATAGTTTAAAAACAATATTCTACACTATAAACCAGGTGTTGTGTATTTCAGACATTTTGCTGTGGAATTGTACACCTTTTTAAGATCAGTTTCAGAGAGAAAAGAGATTGTTTTGAGTTTATTAACCCTTTAAGTATCCAGACAGGAGGAAAGGTCCCTGTGTTCCCCTCCCTGTCTTGGCCTCCTAATGACTGTGTGAACTGTCAGTCCCATCCCATTGGCCGTGTGTTGGGCTCCTAAATCCCGTCAGATGAAAGGCGGTGCTGAGTGGCTGTGAGCGTCGGCCCCGGCCTGTGACTGCAGGAGACGCAGGGCCACTTTTAATCTGCTCCAATTCCTTCAGCCTGTGACTCTCAGCTGACTGCACACTCTCTGTGGGACGCTGCAGTAGGTCACAGTCACACACTGGAGCAGGTACACACACACACACACACACACACACACACACACACACACACACACACACACACACACACACAGAGAGAAACACTGCAAGGAAGGTGTGTGTTTTCAATCATTTCATGATGTTCTCCCCTAATTACCAAAATAACTTATGCCATTTAACAGTTGTGTTTGAAGCGATCGATTGCAGAATGATCCAGTTCTTCCCACGATCCAAATATTACTATTCAAAAGTATCGAATAGGTCAGGGTTTCCTATGAGTTTTTTTATGAAAACAAGCAAAAACAGATAATCAGAAAAGGAAGATCCCCAACCTCCTGAAAAGTGTTGCCGGTTCAAGTCCCGATCGGACCAAATGAAAGAGTAGCTGGAAAGGTGCCAGTTTGCCTCCTGGGCATTGCCTACGTGCCCTTGAGCAAGGCACTGAACCCCCAACTGCTCCCAGGTGCTTGGACACTTGCAGTCCTGTTTCAACATGAGTTTATTTCGAGCCTGTGTGTATTTGTAAATAACACCAGAGTGAAGAACTGAATTTCCACTCCGGATTAATAAAAACAATCTTAATCCTATCTCTTATATACTGGGATTTATCATAGATTGAAACTTTAATTTAAGAAATAAATGAGAAAGAAATCATAAAATCATCGTAAAATACTCAGCCCTTTTGCCTAAAAGTCAGTGTTGAGTGTAAACTCTTTGTCCACTCCTCTTGCCTCTTCTTCCCATCATATTCTTTACTGTCCACCCTCCACATGGCTCGTGTCAATCTGTGAGCGTGCCCGTGAGGCGGTGTGAGGATTTGGCTTCAGATCAGACTGTGAGGGTAATCTGTTCCATGCTGGTGGGACGTCACACAGACAGCCCCCCCCCAGCAGGGACCAACCCTAATCCCATTCATCCACTTTACTACACCAACGCCATGTGAGGCACAAGGCCACCCCCGTCAAAATGGACCGGTCCATTCCCTCACATCTCTGCAGAGTCAGGGCTGTTCCCACTGTTGCTGTTGCTACAGGGGGCTCCACCGGGGTGTAGTAAAGCGCGGCAGTGACAGAGTAGAAGACGGCGAGGCATTGGATCTATTTCCTGCATGAAGAGGCTGTTGTCTTTCAGAGTGATCACATGTAATGCGGAGGTTCAGCCACAATTACGAGAGTTTAAATCGGCTATTCACTTTTTTTTCTTTCACAAGTATTCATAATCTTTGACATAAAACCCAGCACGGCTGCTTCCTCTCATTAGGTGAAAAGCCTGTCTATGATTTGTTAAAGCAACTTGTAGCAAAAATGTCTAAACAGTATCTCAGGTTATCAGCTTAAAAACACACATATTGGTTATCTTCTGATGTAGCCTTGGCCCTGTTGTTTCTCCCCGTCCCGACCCACCTGTGTGGCCCTGTGAGGGTACAGATCTATTTAAATCCGTCCTTGCTGAAACCCCTATCATACCATTCTCATGACACACTCTCTCCTTCACCCCCTCCCTCTTTCCTCCTTCATAACCCTCTGTCCAATCATGGTGCCAAAACGTTTCTCCAGACCAAAGGAACGGTGAGGGGAGGCAAGCCGTCTGTTTTTCATATTTGTCCTTATTTGGGTCTTTGTTTCATCCCCATCTTTAAATATCTTCATCTCAGCCATGTTTTTCCTCACTCCTTTTCACTGTCTCTATTTCTCATGCTCTTCTTTTCATCCTCTATTTTCATTCCTTCCTCTCCTCCTTTACTAGGTCAGTTTTCAGTATTGTTAATCTCTTACAGCACTAGCTAATTCAGCATGTATTCACAACAATAGCAAGACTTTAGTTAGCTTTATTAGCAATAATCACAAGAATATTAACTCTGACCTCATTACACGGACATGCTCTTATTTGCTATTCCTATCCTGTGTGTGTGTGTGTGTGTGTGTGTGTGTGTGTGTGTGTGTGTGTGTGTGTGTGTGTGTGTGTGTGTGTGGTGTGTGTGTGTGTGTGTGTGTGTGTGTGTGTGTGTGTGTGTGTGTGTGTGTGTGTGTGTGTGTGTGTGTGTGTGTGTGTGTGTGTGTGTGGGTGTGTGTGTGTTGTGTGTGTGTGTGTGTGTGTGTGTGTGTGTGTTGTGTGTGTGTGTGTGTGTGTGTGTGTGGTGTGTGTGTGTGTGTGTGTGTGTGTGTGTGTGTTGTGTGGTGTGTGTGTGTGTGTGTGTGTGTGTGTGTGTGTGTGTGTGTGTGTGTGTGTGTGTGTGTGTGTGTGTGTGTGTGTGTGTGGAGATCAGAGCTGACTGCTCCGACAGTGTCTGATCGATAGACGTGTCGGAGAGATGAGAGGCTTGATAGCATAATTCAAATGAAGTTGTAGAAATAAGGATGCAGTTTTTTGCCTCACATGGAGCTAAAATGTCAGCTGTCCTCAAAAGCTCAACAAATGCAGCCATTTTCCTTCACCTTCCAAATCAAAGCCTCTGTGTAAAGCTGATTACATTTTAATGACATGATCTGTTGCTTCCTTATGTCCCAGCCTTGTCAAATAGTCATGTCTTAGAGCTGCAAGGTATAGTCGATCAAAAGGAAAAAAAATTATGTTGATACTCAATTGATTTAAAAAAAAGCCGCAATATTTGTTAAAGGCAAAATATGAAGAAAAAAATTGATTCTCTCAAAGATCGCATCCTATAAAGGTTTTTTTCAATGGAGCTTCCTCCAATATCAGACAATTTGCTTTTAGATATATTTTCAATATATATTCAACATTTTTCAGCCATACTTTCAAATATGGATAGAAGTTTTTTCATTTATATATTTAGAGGAATATATCTAGGGTTTTGGCCTTGGACATTGAGAGTCTGGAATGGATATTTTCCACTACTTTTTGGCATTTTATAAACTAAATCATGAATTGATAATGAAGTTAAAATAAGAAAGCAATAAGCTATCTGAAAAGTCAAATAAATAATGCTGATGGTTGAGTATTATATACATATCTGAGGAATTGTGTGAGCATACAGAACACATTGAAGAATCATGGCAATGCTGTAGTTATGGTGACTCACAGTGTTTGCTTAAAGGTGAAGTTTTAACACAATAAATAACAGATCAGTGGTTTGACACCTTCACACTCCTAATAGCTACCTATGTGTGTTTGCATTTAAACAATCCCTCCCTCACTATGAATCCTCCCCTCTATTGCCTGTTTGTAATGCGTGTGTGTGTGTGTGTGTGTGTGTGGTGTGTGTGTGTGTGTGTGTGTGTGTGTGTGTGTGTGTTTGTTGTGTGTGTGTGTGTGTGTGTGTGTGATGTGTGTGTGTGTGGTGTGTGTGTGTGTGTGTGTGTGTGTGTGTGGTGTGTGTGTGTGTGTGTGTGTGTGTGTGTGTGTGTGTGTAGTGTGTGTGTGTGTGTGTGTGTGTGTGTGTGTGTGTGTGGTGTGTGTGTGTGTGTGTGTGTGTGTGTGTGTGTGTGTGTGTGTGTGTGTGTGTGTGTGTGTGTGTGTGTGTGTGTGTGTGTGCGCAGATGCATGCCTTGATAGAGGCAGATACATTATGTCTGTGATTATACGTGTGGATGCACACATCATTTGGTGCTGCTGTTAAGTATGTCAGTGTGTGTGAGACCTGGCACGGCCCACTCTCTGAGACCTGCTCCATCTGTCAGAGGGTCTTTGCACCCTTTAATCACCAGGCTGCACCCAGAGACACGCTCTGAAGCTTTGATACCGCCCAGTGTGTATTTTTGGCAACGTACATATTTTAAAATTGATTTGTTGTCTCTTTTTTTTTTTGTCTGGTTCATTTCCCATGTTTTTAGTTTTTGAAAGATGTTCCGTATTGTGAGCTACATCAGCTTGGGCCTCAAAGACCTACATGTGGAATTTAATTGAGCATTGTGTATTTTTGGGGGGTTTAAAATCGAACCCCAAAGATGATTTAATAACTTTGTTCTCAGCTTATGTGGAATTACAAAACATGCCACCATTCAGAGGGGAAACGGGGGGCAGAGATGGGGGGAGGGTGTTGCTCTCCTCCACAGTAGCAGGTCTCTGGATATCCCGTCTGTCACCCCCTCTTTTGCTAATCCTCACCCCTCCTACCGTCCCTCAGTCCTAGTCTGACATTTCCTCACCCTGCCCTCTTCTCCTCTTTTTTAATCCAAGCGTTTAGTCTGACAATAACATTCCTGGAGGGGGATGGATGGATGGATGGATGGATGGATGGATGGATGGGATGGTGTGGAGAGGAGGAGGGGGGGGGGGGAGATCATCATGGATACCGGCTATTAGAGGTGTGAAGGGGGTTCAGAGGAGGGGGAGGGGAGAGAGAGGAGGTGTGATGCTATAAGCGAACTAGATGCTGCAAGAAGTCACGTCACCACCGCTAAGCTAAAGGCTATTGAGACGTAAAAGCTTCAGACTTTCAGCACTGGGGTATTATTGACTTAATTTATCTCATAGAATAAAACATAAACATCTTGTAAGCTTGTTGTTAACTACAAATATTATTTAGGAATTTATCAAAAAACTCATTAAAAAACCATTGACTTCCAGAAGGGCTGAAATGCTAACTCATTCCCGGTAAGGACTCATTCTTGCACCACTATATTGGAGCTGCTACATTAAGCATTTCGACCCAATATTGCAACCAAACCAGAATTTCCATGATTGGTTAATAAGTTGATTGTCACAAAATAATGATTTCTAAATTCCTAACATGCAAAAACTAAATATTTTCCGCCTCCTAAATGGGACGAGGATTTTCTTACTATTATTAGTTTTGCTTTGTTTTATTCATTTATGTCCTTCGAAACCAAATATCTGACATTTTTGACATATTGACATATTTATTCAAACCAATTTGTAAGTGCAATACAAGAGATAAAACACGCTTTTTGACTATTTATAGAATTAACATGGAATGAATTGAGAAAATAAACTGTAGATTTATAGATTCATTTAATATTCATCTTCTTGGTCTCTGTTATAGATTTCTTTTTTAAAACTGTAACAGATTTTAATTTGCTGGAAATTTGCCAAAATATTTCATAGTTTATATTGTTGCATCATGTTCATGTTAATTATATTCTAAGCAAAGTGAACAGGGATATGGAAGTAGCAACACCCTTTCTGAAAACAGGTTCAAACTAAGTGTTATCTCTGATTCAGAAACAGCAGTCTCAACACATTAAATATCACATTTTTTGGTTCGGTGGCCACATTGCCCAAGATAATTAGATAAATAAATAATATTTCTTGTGGCGCACTTTGCTGATGTGATACCTAATTATACCTGTCACATTGTTGGCTAGAGATCTGTGAAGTTATTAGTCACGTTGTTGCCAGACATTTAATGAGAAGTGTTGAGCAAGTCATGACCGGCAAAGGGCTCTCAGCTAAATATAATGAATTGAGATGAATTTATGCCAAGACAAGAGGAAAACCGATGCTAAAACATGGTGAACAATGAGAATGATGCAATACTACCCTAAAGAAATATAGAATAGCAAAAATGATCAAATTCAACACGTTACGGTTGACTTTACTTCACGGCAGAAAGTCTTACTAGTAAAACGGGACGAGGGAGAGAGCTCATTGAAGGTGGTTCCCCCCCTGAGGAGAAACGGCTATCTGTTTCACATTATAGCTGACGGCTGAACAGTCAGTCAGTCAGTGTGTGTGTGTGTGTGTGTGTGTGGGTCTAAGAGCTAGAGAAGCCACTTTCTCTCTAGAGAGCACACAATTCTATCATCATTCCTGTTTATTTTAGTGTTAACATACCTCTATACACACTCACTTAACACTCATTAACCTTCTTATGAATTCCTGAGTGTGGGAAACATGTCTGCATGTTTGGAAAAATGTGTGTGTGTGTGTGTGTGTGTGTGTGTGTGTGTGTGTGGTGTGTGTGTGTGTGTGTGTGTGTGTGTGTGTGTGTGTGTGTAGTGTGTGGTGTGTGTGTGTGTGTTGTGTGTGTGTTGTGTGTGTGTGTGTGTGTGTGTGGTGTGTGTAGTGTGTGTGTGTGTGTGTGTGTGTGGTGTGTGTGTGTGTGTGTGTTGTGGGTGGTGTGTGTGTGTGTGTGTGTGTGTGTGTGTGTGTGTGTGTGTGTGTGTGTGTGTGTGTGTGTGTGTGTGTGTGTGTGTGTGTGTGTGTGTGTGTGTGTTGTGTGTGTGTGTGTGTGTGTGTGTGGTGTGTGTGTGTGTGTGTGTGTGTGTGTGTGTGTGTGTGTGTGTGTGTGTGTGTGTGTGTGTGTGTGTGTGTGTGTGTGTGTGTGTGTGTGTGTGTGTGTGTGTGCTGTGTGTGTGTGTGGTGTGTGTGTGTGTGTGTGTGTGTGTGTGTGTGTGTGTGTGTGTGTGTGTGTGTGTGTGTGTGTGTGCGCGCCAGCGTGAGCCAGCCAGCAGTGACACAGCAGAACCAGAGTGTAAGTGAGGCAGCAAGAACATTCCTGAAATTACAAGCATGATGAAGGGAGGAGAGAGGAAGTTGGAAATGTTGTCTTCTACTGTTCTTAAAGAGGCAGTGTGAGGATTGCACTTTCACTTGCAAAAGCACGGATTAAGATCTTTCCCCTGAATGAATTTAGACTGAAAATATACCATCACTTTTGAGCATTTTCACATATTTCTGTTAAATAGGCCCTTTAGGTTTCTCTTTCGTGTAGTGTTATATAGGTTTTTGTGCATGTAAATGGTCTGCAAAGGCTTAAATCCCAAAGCTCCCACCAGAGGGGGTTTCTCTCCTCCGTTGGACTCATTTGTTTACTTTTCTGATATAGTGACATCACTATGTAAGTTAACACTTTTCCTTCTATAGAGAACCGCAGTGACGCGTCCTAAAGCCCGGAAGTAAACTCCTTCCGGTTCCTTCGTCAAAAACGCAATGCAATTTCTCCATAGGATTTTGGAAAATAGCTGGAAATAAGGTCTGTGGTTGACACACATTTAAGAGACGGATCACGTTTTGTTCAGCCGGATAATATCCACATGTCTACCCTACTTTTATAATTTTCTAATCATAAATCTAGTCGCCAGAAGCAAAATGCTAACGTTATGCTATAAACGAACTACAGCAGGGTCGCTGCTTCAACGTCACGCCAACTTAAGATGAATATTCAAACATACAGATTCTAAATGGTACAAGTTGAAGCGTTTGTTTTAACAGTTTGCAGGAGGCAGGTACTTGCTTTCAAGCAGAACAGGGCAAACAAACTTAGAGGGAGTGTTTACGTGTTCGGTGTAATGACGTAAAACGGCCTGGACAACTTCTGTAGTCCTATTCAGCCACATGTTAACAACCATAAACAATATTTGCACCGGGGCCAATCACAACCTTGTTAAGCCACTGGGCGGGACATCTCTAAGCGGTTGACCAATCGCCGGCCAGCTAGCCAATCAGAGCAGACTGGGCTCTGGTTTCAGACAGAGGGTGAAATTACTACTACTGACTACTGAAATCTTTGCTTCTGCTTTTTCATAACTACACTGCCTGAATAGCCTTTCTTGCCGTTATATGCCGTTGTTTCTTGTTTGCTTCTTCTTCTTCTTCTTCTTCATATCCCTGGCATCACAATATGTATTCACATAAACACATCTGTTTGTATCTTCTTTAACTTTGACCCACTTTCTCATTTTTCCTTGGAAGGCAGTTTTCTGATGTATGTATTGATGCAGCAGCTCTGCTTCATGGCAGCTGACTTCAGCGTCTGTCCGTCGTCAGCTAACCCTCTCCTCACAACCGCTGACTCTGCTTTTTCTTTGTGAATACTTGAAGGCATCCCTAGTAGAAGAAGAGTGTGGGTATGTGTTGTTGTCCTCCTGAAGGGATAATCAGCTTTAAGCATAGAATGTAGAGCAGTTTTTAATGTTTTTAAGCTGGCAATTATAACACTAAATCTGATCTTAAAATATTATAAATTCCCTTTGTTGGATGGTTAATATGACTGGGTACTAAAATATATATATTCATATGTTATGCTTTTAGGTGTTTCTTCAGTCTACATTGCTGTTTTTCTGTTTTTAATTCATTTGTTTTCTCCACCATTGACAAACAAAGTAGGTTTAGACCTAGTGAAGAGTTAAATGTGTACTTTTGTCATTAAATGATGGAAGTATATAGAGTCTCACAGGAATGAGTCCTAAAACCTGGTCATGAGAGCATCTTAGCACTTTGTTCCCTCAGCTCAAAGTCAAAGGGTTATTTTATTTTATTTAAAAGTCATGCTGTAGTTAATTTATAGCTTAACATTAGCTTTTTTACTTGTAGAGATTGCATTGCAGGTGTTGTCAATATGTGGCGATTATCCCGCTGAGAAAAATGTAAAAGGACCGCATACGCTACGATCTTATTTTCTGCAACATTCCAAAATTCAATGGAGACGTCACATTTGCTTTTTTCAGGATTATTTGCAAAATGAACTGCAATTGTCCCCTTGGAAATCTACATGACTAATGTATTGTCAGAATCACACCTCTGTCAGGATGTGATCTTGATATCGGCTACATCTTAAATGAACGTTTGCTCTGAAGCTGTTTGCCTCTCAGAAGCCAGATGGCAGTCGGCCTCTGCCCTATATTTTTCCTGAAAGTGTGCATATTTTTAAATAAAGTTATGAATATTGAATAAGCGTGGCAGTGGGCACAGACTGTCCTTTTTTGGTGGGTGTCTGCACATCCTGTGTTCCTCTGAAACGAGGTCACAGTGTGGCTGAATGGGTGCTCACATGTTGCAGCCTAATGGTTATTCAACCATAGAGGCAGTTCATGTGAACTCAAGTGGCATCAAGCGGCCGTTAGGACTGCACAGGATTGCATGACATTTTCAGTGCCAGCGGTTTCTGTTTCAGAAAAAGGGCAAATGTGTCTAGTTATGATTTGTTATTGGTGTCAGGGTTCTCCCCCAGAGTGGTGTGCTAGTTGTCAGACTGTTACTAACACCACAACAAATACAGATGGGGGAACAACAGCAATACTTGAGAAAAAGGAAAGAATTAAGAAAAGATGTGGCACTTAAATGTGGCTCTTTAAAACAATGTTGCTTGATTTCTTTGGATGGACCAATTTCAGTTTTTAAAACTGTTTTATAAAAGGGCTGTTTGTGGGATACAGTTGGTTTTAGAGATATAAAAGTGCATTTCACTTATATTATTTCATAAAGAAGATTAAAAGACACAGGTCACATATATAGAAATGCACACTGCTTCTAAATAACATAAAATGGAATTATTTAATTAAAAAAGTTTAAATGATACAGGGAAGTGAAATAAAACTGCATACAACTAGATGTATTTAATAAAAAAGTTTAAAAGACTCAGGTAAGAATTATAAAAGTGCATACAACTTACTTTATTTTATAGAACAAGTTCAAATGATACAGGTAGGGCAAAATAAAATTGCCCACATGTTTTTCTACATATAAAATTATATATTTTTTACAAATAAATAGTAAAATAAAAATCAATCCAATTTCATTAAAAAGAACATAACATTTCTTAATTGGATATTTAAATGTAATTGCACTTGCTTCAAACTTTTGTTTCAGAAACAGGATAGTTTGAGGGGGGATTTAGCAGCTACTGAAAAGCATGTCAGAAAGAGTCCTCACAAGTGTAGCAGTACAAGTGCGTGTGTGTGGGTTACAACACAGTAATGGTGCTTCCTGCCTTCACCTGCAGCGTACAGTCTCACATGCATTGGAAGCAGCAGCCCAGTTGTGTCAGCTCCATTTACGGTCAGCATGTGTTCCAACAGATCAGGCATGTCTGCTTCTGTAGAGCATACCAACATCCTAATATGTAAAACACACACTGTACTGTGAGTGTGTCAGTCTACCTGTCTGGCCACACCCCTGTAATATAAAAAGCAGCATGACGATCTGATAACATGTAAATTGAGCTTCCATATTTATTTAGCATTTACCTTCCAGGCACTCAAACAGCACTGTTATTAAAGGGTAACTCCACTATTATTCATCATGGACTTTATTTTTATGACAGTGATTCAGGACTGAGATTACAGTGTGGGTTTCTTAAATGTAAAGAGGGCTAAGACAACAGACCGTCGTGCGGCAGTTTATTCATAAACAATGCTTTAAATCAAGACGTTTTAAGGTGGTTTAGTATTGTTCCAACACTATTGTCATCTCAGTATTTGGTTATTGTGTGTAAAAGAGTGATGCAGTGAGGACTTACTTTTGTAGGTCGACCCAGAAGTTAGCATCACAAGGGCTGCCTAAAAAAAAAGCAGCATAGCATTGATGATGCACGTTTTGGATAATCAGAAAACTCTCTACTTATTAAAATCACTTGTATATCAGGATATATATCAGGAGCAACATGCCATCGCCAGTAAAAAGTAAAAAGCTAACGTTAGGCTAGAAAATAAATACATCACGGTATCACCACCGCTAAGCTGAAGGTGGCTAATGTTCAGCATGATGACGTTTAGTAATCTCATTAAGACACTTGTTGGCAACCATTTTTACGAAACATTAAAGCTAGGACATCGAAGAGTGGGGTATTTAATGACATCTTTTATGTTGTAGGAAAAAGGGTACAAATCTGTTAATGGAGTGTTAAGCACAGACCTTATTTCAGGCCTATAAGAAACAGCACATTCAAAAAAACGTTTAGTTGAAGGAATCGGAAGTGGTGACTCTTTTTCCAGTAATCAGGGGGTTCTTCCCTCCCTGCCGCCTGGTCTGCAGTTACAGAATGAAACCATCTGACATTTTCATAATGAGCCAAGTCTCTCTCTTCGTAATGAAAATGAGTTTTATTCCCCTTTTGATTCTCCTTTCCTCTCTTCATTTATTTCCCCCCCAGTCTTTACTCGCTTACTGGTGTTTCCCTGCAGCCATCTCTCTATATTTTCTTCACAGTTTCCCCACTTTTGCATATCCCCTGCCCCACTGGTTGGCTTCTCTCTGTTAAATGTTTATAGCTTCCCTTTTGGGAGCAGTAAATCATTTTAACTAGCTTGACAGGGTCTAATTGCACAATAAATTCAACCAAACATTTGATTAGGCTGGAGCTGTCAAATACTGTATTGGATCTACAGCTTGGTAGCTGTGTGTAAAAATAATGTTTGTAATTCAGTCAAATAAAGCTGCTGCTATATAAAAGGCTGTCCATTTCCACTGAATGACCCACTAGTGCTAACATTAGAAGAAATGAATGAGGTGTCTTCATATAATAACTTCAGAGGAAACAATCAAAGGTGCTTTTTCATGTTATGACCAGCACTTGGCAACTAAATGATCACAAAAGATGAAACACTCACCTCCTCACTTACACGTTTCCTGTGAGGAAATGCTATCTTTTCTTCTGTCTGTATGTAGGCAGCTTGTGGTTAGATGTGTCTTAAAACGAGAATGAATTCAGTCCCGCTCTCACATTATGTAAAACGTCAACTTAATGCCTTAAAAGACGAAAACACAAGTACTGTACTACATGTAATGCTTTATAAAATCTTTTACAGAAAGTCTGTTTGAAATATTGCCTCTCTCAATGGATTTGGCGACTTTGAAATTGGACAGTGACAAAAAACACGATTTATTACTGGACTCCATTAATGTGAATACAAATCATATTGTATCACATATCCTTTATACTTCCAATATTACACAGTCGTCTCCTTCATAACTCTTCTGCCCTCCTCCCTAAGGTCAGTGTCACTAACCTGTGATGCGTCTAAATGTCTTTCACGGTTCTATTGTGGTAAAGGTTACTGCGTTGACACTCCACCCATTCAGTGGTGGAGGGGTTATTTTAGGAGAAATACGTGCAAGTTCTATTTTTGTCAAAAGAAAAGAAAAGAAAAGGGCCGTTTGTTCCTAACAAGGGCCCGCAGGCAACAGTGTGCAGGCCTGTGGTAGACAGGTGCATTGTGGGATAGATGAAAAGCGGCACTGCCCAGTAAAGTTAAAGAGTAGACAATGGCTGACATGAGTAGACATGTGGCTGAAAAGGTCATCAGAATTCAAACGAAATTGTGCAATACTCAAACTGAGGAGGCACAATATTTATTAACATGCGTAATATCTGGTTCAATTATTCTGAATAAAGGATTGTGGTACTGCACAGAATTGTATGCACAAAAATCCTATTCTACGGACTTAATAAAACATCTTTGTTCAGCACAGACAATCTAAAAAGAAATCACACCATGATCATTTAAATATATATTTGATTAACTATTACAATCATTTTGCAAATAGGATATTTCCCTCCAATATTGTGAATTTAAATAGCCAATAAAAATGCAGTCAAAATTACTTTAATTAGTTATATCTTTGAAATCATGCAGTAGTGAATTATAATTGAAAATGAGATTTTATCTCAATGTTTTTATCTAGTTAAATAAAGGTTAAATAAAAAATAAATAAAAAATAATTATTATTATTATTATTATTATTATTATTATTATTATTATTATTATTATTATTATTATTATTATTATTATTATCAACTGATTAATTTATGCAGTCAAAGCTAACAAGTGTTTGTTTCAGAATTTATTATATGAATGACATAAATATAAATATTTAAACATAATAAACTTTCTCTAAGAGAGTTTGCATTATTATATATTATATTATATTGCCACAATAAAATGTCCTGGTATGTTTTTCTTCCTGCTCTCACGCTGTCAGAATAATCCTGAATCATTTATTAGTGTCCTGTTTGCATAATAATATTTTGCTATGTGACGTCTCCAGATCTGTGATGTCACAATGTGACTCCATGGAGGGACTGCTGTCATGTATCACCACCATGTGTCACTTCATACCTGAAACACTATTTATATCTACGCATAGCTGCAATCTCTGGATCTCTGTTTCGCACCCTGCGGGGGGGGTCAGAGGTCAGGCGCTGCTGCAGAACAGCTGGTAGAGAGTCAGTGTTTCGCTCTTGGACATCTCAAAGTGCCGGCAGCGTGATGAGTCAGAGGCTCCGACATGAGATGGACGTTTCCCACAATCCACTCTGCCATGCTGTCACGCCCACATGCATCTCATCACCGTCTTCAGTGAGAGGCAGCAGCGAGGCTTCAACGTTTTTTATCTCGAAAATGTGTGTCAATTATATAGTTTAAGCTCAGTGGTCTGATCCAGAATAATAGTAAACGCCAACAACAGTAGATCATATTCTACGTGTCCGCTGTGAGGGAGTTTTTGCTGCATCTATACGTCTTCTTTCCACTGGACTCCTCCTGGTCTAATGATGAGTGAGCAGGCCGGCTCTGAGCTGTGCAGTCACTGGATCAGGAAACTGGGCACTGACTATTTTTACACACACCAAATCATCTCAGATCTGGCCTTTTTCCAAAGAAAATCATATTTAGCCGTTTACATGGCTAATGAAAGGGAATATTTCATGTATACAAATAGCCAAAATAAGACATTTAAACAGTGATGGACTTGTTGGAGCGTGCGATTAACCACCTTCATGAAGAGATTGGCCATTTGGTATTTACAAATATACAGAAACATACAAAACTTAGATTAGAAAAGTATTTGATAATGTGTAAAAGTAGGTGTCTTTCTCCTTTTGACCAGAAAGGCTGGATTTTCTTTTGAGAAGTGTTGCAAAAACAAAATAGAAACTCATTTGTCAAAAGCGCCATATATAGATGTCTAAAGAATGCTCCTAAAACCAGATTAACATCAGCATATTACACCTGCCATATTTGGAAAACGGTTCAGTTTACCATACATGCTGAATAATGGTAACATATTTCTGCCTATTAACACGCGGTTTAGGTGTACCGTTATTGGCGAGAGCTGCTAAAATCTTTTCTGCAGCTCCTCCAGAGATCCAGTCAGGCCATTCAGAGCCTCTCCTGGTCCCGGGGGGTTTGACGTTGCGGCTCTGGACATTGCTGCAGTGACCCCCCCCCCCCCCCCCCCAGTCCTCTGCAGTGGTGGAACTGGTTTCCCCTCCATCCTCCCTCTGAGCGCTGTGGAGCCAGATCACAGCCCTGCACCAGGCCATTTCCCTTCCACTTTGTTCTCATCAAGAGGGAAGGAGGGAGAAAGGGGGAGGGGGGGGGGGCAACAAAGGGCAAGAGAAAGGAACAGAGAGGAGGAGGAGGGCACAGAGTGGTGGTGTTTGTCCCGGCCCAATGAATGAAATCTTTATCTCTGATAGGACGAGGCTAATCTCACATATCTACTTCTTACTAACTTGCCTGATTTTCATTTCTATACCTTTTACTGTTCTCTTTTCCTACAGTCTCTCTTTCGTCCTCCTCCCTCTCTTCTCCCTTTCCCCTCCTCTCTGAACTCAGCCCCCTGGTGGAGGTCTGGTAACTCTTCCTCTATATTAGCCCCGTGTGGCTTTTCCTGACTTTTTGAAAACAGGAAATTGCAAGTCATTTCTTTTGACACGCCCATCACTTCCCAGCTTCTCTACTGCTTTTCTGAGTTTGAAAAAGAGCTGACACTGCGGCTGATGTATGTGTTAACTATTTGCCCACCAGCAGGCTAAAATAGGGTGTTTGCTCCAGAGGATTCCGACACCATGAATTTAGCCTAGCAACTCCATTAAGGGATGTACTTTTATCTTCAAGAAGAGAAGAGCAAAACGTCAGCACTCTTCTGATAAGATAAGCCTCGCCTCAGGAGGTCCTGTAATTAGGTTTCTTTGTGGCTAATTCTAGTGGGTGATAATGATGAGATAACTTTCCATCTTTCCCACACAAATGTATGAGCATCGCACTCAAATACAACTTATTTAGCGTGTACCGTTTTTAATCCTTCCAGAAATCTATGTGAAACTAGCAGAAAGTGAACCATTGAAAGCTTGCACGTTCTGTCAGATGGTGCATTTATGTGCAACCCTGAGACAGCTTGTGAATGCATTGCTGTTCTCCTCACAACTATTGATGCTTAGTGCTGTTTGCAGTGCTCCTCCGTCCTCGAGGTGAAGCACTAAACACATTCTCCCCCCTGTGGGAAACCTCGCAGCCCCACTTGAAGCGATCCCTGAACGACTCTTGACATTAGGAGTTTGCTCTAAAGTAAGAAAGGTGCCTCAGTGTTACATAATGCACACTTCACTGGTCTGAACCTGGGAAAGAACATTCCTGCTGCACTGTGAGCACCGAGGCCCAGGATGTGGCATGTGACTCCATTATGACCTCCAGTAAGGGCTGTAGCAAGCCTTCAGGAGAATACACAACACTTCACATCATTCCATAAACTCCCTTTATGTTGTATGTAGGGCTGCAACATTAATCCAAATTGAACATATGCTTCCTTAATTGGTAAATACAAAATAGACACACCCTTATGGGGTAAAATAAGGAAAATAACAATCCGTTTTCTTTTAAAATAAGGATGTGTTCCTCTTAAATATATCACCTTGATCCTTTCAATACATTTTTCAATGAGAATGTGAGTAATGTTTGCAACATGGCATTTCAATTGGATTAAATTCACTAGAGTAATGGGCAAAGATTATCCAAGTAAAAAGTGTTTCATAAAAAAAGCTTTTTTATAAAGAGAATACACTTATTTGTACTTAGTGCTTGTCTTAAGCAGTTTTGTTACAGTACATCCTGAAATATACACCTCCATCTCATTCCACTTATCTCCTCTTCTTTGTGTTTTGCATAACACCTTTTCACAATGTTAAACTACTTTAAGGACACGCACTTCTGAAGATATACTATCAGCCAGAAGAGAAGATTGTGCGTTGGATTATTGCAGGAATGCAGGAAGGTGTTGCGGGTGTAGACGTTTGAGTAATGCACTGCTGACGGAGGAATAACTTAATGTAGAGGAATGCTCCTTGGCCTCATTTGTGACCGCCTAATGGTTTTAACCTGTATGGTGTAAACCAGGGGTACTCAAACTTTTTTATTAAAGGTCCAGTTGTGAACTTTATACAAGGTCACTGGTCCGGATCAATGCCAGTAAAGTCCAGTTGTTTTTTTTTTATAATTTTTTTATTTTTTATAATGGGACACAGGGTTCGGTCCGGATTGATTTGCAGTTCGGTCCGGATCCGTACCTTGGTCCGGAGTTTGAGAAGCCCTGGTGTAAACTCTGTGACTAACTGAGAAACGCTGCAGGGTCATTGCAAGAGAAAGAAAGAGATGGAAGGTTTGTAAAAGAGGGGATTGTGAATTTGGTGGACATATGGAGAAAGATGGCATTTAGAAGAAATTAGGATAAGGGACCATTTTGGATCAGGGGGTAAATGGGCGTCAACAAGTTTCCTCGGACAAGATGCACTAGGCATGTCTTTGGTATAGCAGTGTGTGTAAGTTGTGAATAAACAAGGATGGAAAACTGATTACACAATGTGTGTTCTGTTTATTACTAAGCTAAGACATCCATTGGTAAACGTTACTCTCAACACACACTTAGCATTGGACGAGGCAGTAAAGTTGTCTTTCAATAGGAAGGTTGTGGGTTCGATCCCAGCCCCTGCAGTCAACATGTCAATGTATCTTTGGGCAAGATACTTTACCCCAAGCTGCTTCAGATGGCCTACGGTGTGTGAATGTTTGTGAATGTTAGCTTGTTTGAGCAGGAGGCCCTTGTTTCCGTATGACTGGGTTGTGAATGGGTGAATACCTTGTGTTAATCAATGTAATGACTTGTATATGTAAATTGCTTTGAGGAGTTGAACAGACCGGAAAGCCCTATACAAATGCAGTCCATTTACCGGACTGACACTGTCCAATATCTACTCTTTTGAGCTGTGTTCCAATGATACGCAATGAAATGGTGGTACCGATCGACTTTGCCGACGCGCTACACTCGGCACAGCGCACCGCTTGAAATTGTCGCCACACTACGCTCAAAGTTAACATTATTTATATTCGGACTACATTTACCGCTGACTTTTTGACGGGCAACCAAACAGATGACGCGCAAGTTAGCAATAGAGGTAACCATAGAAACAAACTTAACTAGCTGTTTTTGGGGCAAGGCTCTGCGCAAGCCCTTTGGGTGAGCAAAAAGTCAATTGTGTATCGTGTTAGCATGGAGCTAAAACATCACTACAAAGGAACATAGGTTGATTCCTTGTGTTTAAGTCCTAAACAATGTAATGTATTAAGGAAAATTCCACTAAGAATGTGAGGCAGAGACATGTGAAGACCGGGAAGAACAGATCCGATAACAGAGGAAGAGAGCAGGAGGGTCACAGGGAGCGAGGAGGCGAACAAAGGCCTATTTTGGAACCTTCCGCTCTGCTGCCATATGTAGCTCTCCTCCTGCAGCAGTGGGCTTTGTTATGTCTGAGTGTAGAAACCATCCCTCAGGACTGTGGCTACGCTGACGCAGTGCTTCCACATAATGACCTTATCAGGATAGTTTACACAGGAGTGGAATAAGTTGCTGAATCACTGTTTCAGGTTAACTCGGGGTGGAATGTAGACATGCAGCTCCAGACGTCATGCAGGCTGGAATTCCTGCTGCACTCTGAGCGCTGAAACTAAAGCTTCCATACGGCTCCCGAGGGATTCCGTACATGAGCACAATTTCCTGTATGCCACATAGAGCATATTAATAGTGAGCTCTGCCTCTCCCCGGTCTGAAAGTGCATATTGTTCAATCTGTGTTCTTTCTCTGCACACGCTACATGGACAACAGGATATTGCATGAACTGACCCCTGCGATTCCCCAAATCTAATATGCTGCTTTCTTAAACGGGTGACCATTTAAAGTGGTAATTCAGCATTTATTACATGTTGGTACTCACAAGAAATGGTATAATGAAAGCAAGAGCAGAAATATCCAATTATTTTGTCCCTAGCTTGGATCAAGCTGGAGCCTGAGGGGTGACTCAATACCAATTTTTTCATGACCAATAATGATGCAGTACCTTTAGTGCTGATAGCGCCTTTTACCCTTTCTTAAACAACTATAGGCTTTTAATAATTCATAGATGCTATTAGTCTTTGCTCAATATAGCCATCTAAAAAACATTATGATCAACATGTGAAAGAAATTACTCCCTTAAAGAAATATTAATCACCTACAGCATGATATAGTTAAGTAATACAGAGGCTTATCTTTTATTGAAACCTTTTTTACACAGGTTTGTGCAGCATTTTTGATTGGCCAGCGCCATTCAAAGTTATATCATGTACAAATGTAAGTGCAACTTTGTGTAAACGTATTTAAAATTGCAATTGATTAACAATTCCAATGTAAAATCAAATAACAGTTGTAGACCAACTTGGCTAATGGATTTGACTGGATTATGCCTTTTTTCCCTCCATATCTGACCCAATGATATTTGTCAGCATAGGACTGAAACACATTCAGGAGTAGTTTGGGGTTAAGTATCTTGCCAAAAGACACTTTGTCATGTTGACTGCAGGTGCTGGGATCCAACCGGTGATCCCCTGATTTTCAGCCAGGTGATGTTGGAATTAAAAGTGCTCAAACAACTAATGACGACCTGTTCAGATATGTCAAACGGCAGCCGACAGGCGGGCTTACGTTAGAGAGGTTTTAACAGCTGTATGGCGAGCCTACATTTTTCCTCTTGGATAACAGCCAGCAGAACAACTGACAGATGCCATACCCATTCCAAAAAGTCCCTGGTAGCAGCGAGTGAAGGCTGGTAGAGGGTCATATGGAAGAATAAAGACAGGATGTGAATGATTGATGAAGAGGGCGTGGGGTGAATGTGATCTGCATGCCTCCCAGTTGTTGCAGCCCCCTGTAGCCCACCTGTCTCTGTTGGCACGCTGTCTGCATTAATCTGCAGGGAGTTCCCCCACAGCGTCTCCCAAACATATGTCTTTCACAACTCCCCTCAACTCTCTCTGTCGCTATACTTCATATGACCAAAATGAGAAGTGAGAGCCTGTACTTATGACGGCTTATCAGCTTCCACTACAGAAGAGTTCTCCAGTAGAAGTGATTCACCCTCACACAGTGAAGTATGTCTCGTATGCAAACGCAGGTAGTGATGAATCAAAAATGTAATTCCAAACTGTCCCCTTAGTTGTCGAGCATGTGAATCATCTACTGGTTATTTAAAAGGATAGTTTGAGCTTGGGTTATATTATTAGGGACTTATCCAAAGTTAGTGTATTTCATACAGGAGAGACAGAAGCAAAGTACCATGCAAGCAAAGCAATGGATTGGGGCAGCAGCAAAACCTATTATAGCCAGCTAAAGAAAGATGGTGTGTATGCTATATTCAGAATATGTCACCGCTTTACATTGCTGTCAGATAGCTCTTTCCACACTGTCTTCCAAGTCAACATACTCCATTGACAAAACATGAGATTTAACCTCCCAGAACATGGGATTTACTGTTCGACCGCTTCCTTGATTCTAAGTTTGCTTGAGCTATTTTGTGACTTATTGTGTTGTAAAGAGTTAACTAGGATTAACCAAAGTCACACAATTACATAAACAAACTTACGATCAAGGAAGCACAGTTTACTTTTCCCTTGTTAAGCAAGATACAATAGCCGTTTTTCTCAATGGAGTCTGGTGGCTTTGGCAAGACCATAGATAACAGCTTCAGTTCACCATCCCATAAGGGCCACCTGTCGGCAAGTTACACTGTTTTGGAAAATTAAAAATATAGACTACACATAAACTGTTAAGAATCTGCTACCCTTTTCCACAGCAGTACATTGCTGATATTCTGTGCTGGGACCCCTTTTCCAAACTGGGGGGGAAACTGATCATGATCTGTTAAGGTAATACACTGACAATGAATAACTTATAACATATAAGCCTAGTTTAAACAATCTGAACCATCCCTCTCAAGTTCTGCAGACTTTAATAGGGGGCACACACAGGCAAGATGGCAACTGTAGCTTTCTCAGTGCCTACCCGACATCCTGAAACACACACTGCCCACACATCATGGCTCCCACATGGCCATACTGACACCGTCCCTGTGCTCCCCAGCTGTTTGTGGTCACAGGGTGTGTCCGATGGGGGGGGTGCAGTCCGAATGGTATATTTGCACATTGTGTGTTACGCCTGACTGCTGTCACATTGCAGGGTGGGGGACGCTTGCTTGGTGAAAAGAGGATCTCAGAAGAGAATGACACGGTGCCTTCTTGCTCACACTGTCTGGAAATAGCTGCTTCCTTAAGAGTCCAGAGAGGGGACTTCCAGGCTCTTCTCCTACAGCGAGGAGATGCTCGCGCCATGCTGTAACCTCAGTGTATTTAAGCCTCACTGCAGGGTGTGAACAGCCAAATGTCAGGAGGACAAATATCTCTTTTGGCGGCTAACTTTATCTCCTTGGCCAGCTACTAGCATCTTTGGAGAATCCTGTGTTCTATAAAAAAAGAGAGCTCTGTATTTGGCAGTAGAATAGTGTGAATGTTGGCATACGTTCCTGGGTGCGACTGCTCCAATATCCGCCATCAAATAGTTTATTGAACGAGAGACCAATGTTGTTGTACTGTGGCAGAGACAGATTGAGAGAGGAAGGAATAAGGAATTAGGACGATGTTTATTTCAAAATGAAGAATAGCTCTTGTGATGAAATTGCATCATATCTCTCTCCAGAATACTGCTGCTCTTCATCCTCTGTTTCCACACTCGCTTCTTCCTTATCTCTCCATCCTAGGTTTTTCTATTCTCTACTGCCTCCCTTCATTTTTACTCCCCTCTCTTCTGTTACCCTTACTACATCCATCCTCATTCCTCTATCCTCCTCTGTTCCCTCACTCCCTCCTTCCTCACTGCTCTCTCCTCTTCTGTTCCCTGACCTTCTCCCTTCTAACTCTTATCCTCTCCTTTTTTCCCTCACTTCTTCCACCTTCACTCCTTTCTCCTCTTATGTTCCCTCCCTCCCTCCCTCCATCCTCTCTCCTTTGTCCCCCCCTCTAATCCTCATGTCCTCCTGCCTCTGCTCTTCCTCCCTCTTCCTCCAGCTGCTTGGTACATCCTTGTGATGAGTATCTTATTCATTACAGTGTCTAATGAAATGATCTTTCAGCGGCCCACTCGCTGACTCTGCAGCTCTGTGTGTGTTCACGCTGCACACATCCTCTTTGAGCATGACCACAGTTAATGCCTTCTCTCTGGACACACTTATCATTTTCATAACATATTTTATAATGGTTTATTTGACTGTTTTTCATGAACTATTTTAAGACGATTTAAGAAGATAAATACAAAGAAAAAGAAGAATTTGACACACAGCAGTTACATAATATGGCACACTATGGGGGAATTGAATGAGTTTCTATCCACTTTCCCATGATGGTTTACTCTTAAATTACATTTGAATAATATCTATGTCCTTCAGGATGTGAAGCAAGTAGTGTATGCTCTCAGATTTAGGCGCCGTTTACACGAGGAGAAAACTGCTTGTATCTGCATAGTTTCGCGTGCGTATAGCCCTATTATTTACACGAGGCCGATAGAAACTGACCCCACAAACGATAACGGGTCCCAAGGTGGATAGATTTGCAAACGAAACGCTCTGGGGGGTCAACCGAGTCCGTGTAATCACCTCTATACGAATATTTCCTGAAAAAATAACGATAGCCCCACCTCTCCCGACCTCTGCTGCTCACTGCTGTAGCATGGCCAGTAGCCATCTGTAACGATCAACTATCAAAAATAGCTGTGTTAATTAAACGCACAAGGGGTTCTTGAATGAAATAATATTATAAAAGGCAAACCAGAATTGTTAACGCCCAATATACTCCTTAAACAAAATAAACAGAGTCAGATTTCATGCATTGATCCATTATATTGACAATTTTCCAGCCAAACAACACAAACAAAATTAAACAGTCCGCTCTGCGATACACCAAACTTGTCTTTACTGCCTAATCCAGGCCATTATTGTTCATTGCTCCTGCGCCCGTCGGCGGCAAAAAGAGAAATGTTTGTAGGCAGAGGACCGGCGTGTCCCAGAGGAGCGATCACCCGGTGTTTGTAGAGAATATCTCTCTTTCTGAGCGCGTCCTCTCCACGGAGACGTGCTTCTTGGTCGGTCGATGCAATATCCACAGATTCGGTTTCTTTCAGTTAACTTCCCCGTTGCATTTATCCATATATTTACATGCTGAGGAAATTACTATATTCCGCTGAATACCAGCAATCGCCACACACACTGACTTCCTCCTGTCAGTAGCTACTGCTAGTGCTACTGCTACTGACCATGCTACAGATGTTAGTGCAAAATCTACAGCTCCTCTACCACAACCATCAGCAACAAGTGGACATGGAGAATTACATGAACTACTACATGTTGCTAAATCCACCGCGGGGCATAAACAGAAGGGTAGCCATGGCAACATTGCTGCGGGGCTGCTCCGGGGTCTTCTTCGCTGCTTTTGGTGTATTTTGTGGCGGAAGTTACAGCGCCACTTACAGTCCCGGCATATGTACTACAGCGTTTCCAGCGGTCTCGTTTGAACAGACACGTTAAATGAAACGAATGCATGTGAACGGAAGACTTTTTTGAATACGCATACTGTGCATAAACGCAAACGTTCCCGTGTGCACAACGCCTTAGTCACACAGACCTTCCTGCTCTGTGAGGGTTAATGTTTCCTAACTAACCGGAGAGTAAATATTGCAAATTAACTTTAGTCCTAAAAGGGAAAAACCTTGTGCAAAACTTCTGTGTACTTCCTTGATGCTCCCTTTGCTTGCTTCATAAGTGACCAATAAGTACATTGTTGTCTATACAGACTCTTCCACTTCTTTCATTTGCTTCTGGCAATGTATACTGTTGGAAACATTGTCTGAAATCCATTTGGTCCATTACATTCAGTAAGAGTACTTTGCTCCTTCAGAGTGAATACTATCTAATATAATATAAAGTGACTTTAACAAGGTTACCTAAACTGTGAGTTTGTCACCGGAATTGAAAAACCATGATTATGGCCGTCGTTAGTTGTCTCTTGATAGGCCTAAACACCTGTCAGTCAAGCAAATGTACCTTGTATCATAGCTTTTTATAAGCCTTGATTTAATCTTAATAAAGTATGTTTTTGAAAAACCAAACAGTATCACGTATTAAATCCTAACTTTGTTTAAGATTGTTTTTGTTTTTTTGGGATTTGTTCATGAAAGTAAGAGGGGGACGTTTACGAGAAACTGCATCTTAATATATGCTTCAACATTTACTCTGAGGCAGTTTTCTTCTTTGTAATTTGCAAAGAGAATCTGTATTATGTCTGCAACATATTACCTGTTGACCTATTTCTTCACCAGACAGGAAAAAGGGCATTTGAGCTTCAGCAGGGAAAGTTTTCTGAAGGTTACATTTTGATTACTTGAGGTCAGCAATGCAATCTCCAATGGACCTTATGTTTTAAATATTAACTGACTTAATCAAAATGTATTTATTTCTTTTTCTTAAGCATGGCCTCACATAATGCAACATGAAAGTGTACAGCGTTATTTCCCCCAGGCGATCACTTTGTGCTGACTATGTTTCTTTGAAGCCGGATTGCTTATACATATGAATGTGTGAATATTTAATAACTCTCAGCTTTCTCACAGCTTGGGAACTCCCAGAGATAGAAGAGTCAGCGTCACTGCCTCTCAGCTCATATAGAGCCCATTAAAAACACATCTATCTGTCTGACCGACATCAGCCACTAATGCACACACACTCTTACTGTACTCTGTGTCAGACACACACCCTGCTTCTTCTCATCACATTATGGGTCCCTCCAGTGTAGATACAAACAGTGGTGCATTGATGACGTGTCTTTGTAGACCAACACACTTTGTAGAAGTTCGCAAGGCAAGGGCTGCAAAATGCCAATGGGATTTTTCCATTAGCTTTCAAAGTACTGAAAGAAAATCTGTGGCAGGTTTTTGATACCCACACGTTTTGTTCAGCAGGATATTGTCCACATATCAACACCACTTTGTGATTTGTGAAGCGTAAATGCAACACCAGAGGTAAAAAGCTAGCGTTATATAAAGGCTATTAAGGAACTACATCACAATCACATGACTTCAGGTCACCACTGCTAAGCTAAAGGTGGCTGCGTGAGGACTTGGTAGTCTTATTTAGTCACTCGTTAGCAACTGCTGTTAACAAATGGAGTGTTTACCGACTAAACTAACACATCTCTTTAGCTTGTGTTAACCACATATCTTATTTTTTAGGCAAATAACCAAAAAAACATACACTTTAAATAAAAAGTCTCCAAAACTATGAGACGAGGGAACCCGATTGGTAAATGCTAACTCATTTCCAGCTTTTTCGACTCATTCCTGCACCACTCTTTTAACAAAAAAGTGAATATCCAGTGCATGATTTTAATTAAAATCTTGAAATGTCTCACACATAGGGTGAAAAAATATCTCTTTAATGTTTGGAGTGTGAAAACACATTAGTGTGAAGTCAATTTCTTACTGGCGGAATATATATGTGTTACTGTAGTGTGTTTTAGATAAGACTATTTGCAGGATAGCTCCCAGATGAAGACCTTGTCGAAAACGTCACCACAGTGCTGTGTAATGATGATAGCGTATCTTATATTAACAACATGTAGCTCCTTATTAACACTTATCAAAAGGAGAACCTGACATTGTTAGATAATGCTAGTGTTAGCAAAATGCTATCAGGGTTTCAGTGACGCGTGCTTGCGTGTGAAGTTTGTCCTGTCTGCCTCCTCTTAAACAACTGTGTGCAATTCAATCTAAAGTTTGGTGCTCACAGTATGTACATCATGCAGGTGTGTGTGTGCGCGGAGATGTAGAGCTTTGTCAACAGGTCACAATGAAATACTTGCAGACATTCAACATGTCTTCTATTAACCGCTTTCTTTGTCCTGCTGTGGCATCTCTCCCATCCCCCCCCCCCCCCCTCTCACAGCATCACTTTCTCCCTCCATTATTTCCTTTTCCTCCCACACTTCCTACCTACTCATTCATCCCCACTCTGTCTCACATCCACGTGATCAACTCCATTTCATCTCCTCGCCCACTTCTCTTCCCTGCAGATCTCCATTGTTTTTCTGACGTGTGTATGACTGCTCTTTGTTGCCCATCTCTCTGGTCTGCCTGTCTGCATCACACACAGATTACTTAGCAAAACTATTATTATTTAGAGCTGCACAATTAGTCGAAGTTTTATCGAAATCCCAATATGGACCATTGCAATATCCAGTGCAGCTCTATTATGATTACATTATTACTATAAATCAGTTGCACAGGTAAAGCAGAGCAGTTTGATTACCTGTGGTTTGTGTCATTTAAATCTCCGTCTGTGGTGCTCTTCTCTTTCTGTTCAGCCTTTGTGGCTTCATGCTACGTACTCTATTAGTTCTAGAAAAACAAACAGATATGGATCCCTGACATTCACCCTTCCACTGGCCAAATACTGCATCCTGCTTTCTGCCTCTCTCCCCTCCAGTCCCCATGGTTATTGTTATAGAGAAACAATAATGGCAAGCAGCCAAGCTATGCTAACTGCAGGTAATTGGCCATGAACACAATGTCCCTACACTGCACTGTACTTAGAGGAGCATTCATCACAGTCAGGGCTCAACGTGGATATTCATTCTAAGAAGATTTAACCAAAGAGCAGCATATTTATTTTCATTTTACAATATCAAGTGTAGAAGCAGAAGCAGAAGAGCATTCATCCCCATGAAAATGTCATATTTCATTAGTGGAGCATGCAGCTGTTGGAGCTCATGTAATGGTTTGTGGGGGTGGACTTGTTGAGGCCTGTAGTGTATATCTGGGTTATTATGCCTCTTACCTCCAGCTCCTCCCTGACATTATGTGTGTGTAAGTGTGTGTTTCAACCCATCCTGTCAATGCAATGTTCCAGAGACATTCCAGATCATGTGAGGGTGGGGCTAAGATGGAGGCAAACATATACAGTACTTTATATACACTGAGTCTTTAATCTTGTCTGAATCAGTGGCTTTATATTAACTATTGGATTTGTTTTTATTGCATGGACCGCATACAAACACCATTAACATTACATCCAATCCAATGTAGGTCAAGTGTGTTTGATGAAATATAACTCAATTATTAAATATGTCTCATCTTGTTTGCACAACACTGTTAACCCCTTTTTATGCAAAAACCCTCTATAGATAGAGACGATAAAGTACGTTTTTAATAAAAGCAATGTCTGATTTTTCCATTGGATTTCAAGATATTGCAGAAAACAAGATCTATGACAAGCACACGTTTATGTTAACACCACTTTAAGACGTTTGAAGCGTAAATGCAATCAAACTAAAAAGCTAATGTTAGGCTATAAACAAACGACATCACGGTCACGTGACTTCACGTCAACACCGCTAAGCTAAAGGTGGCTAATGTTCTTCGTGATGACGTGATGCTTCGTTTAAATCTCTGTATTTACCTCCCCTGTGAGTGTGTCTGAACGCCTATTTTTCTCTCCACTTATATATTTCTTTCTTCTCTCTACATCACTTAGCTTTTTTCATATCTGTCTTTTCATTTCTTTCAAGGGCTCTCCATCTTGTGTTTCTTGGTTTTCTGCTCACCTCTGTGTCTTTGCCTACATGTTTGCTCACATAAATAAATGGAATAAGGCATACCTTTGATAAATGATGCAGTACTCCTGCTTAAGTGTCTTTCTACTTCTCCAGTATGTTCACACTCATTATCTGCTCATTATTTGTTGTGATGAATCAAGGCTAAAATATGCCTCACAGTCTTGTGCAATGCGTGGGATCAAACATCTGTGACTGATGTTTTGTACAAATGATCGGGGATGCTTTTGGAGCAGCACACCATGAGAGCCATGATTATTAATGCCACGTTTCATAACAACCATCCTAATTGGGCGATTCTTATATCAACAAATGGATGGTAATTTACGACCACGCACTGACAATCAGGGTATTTATGTAAGATTTCCATCAAAGACATGAACAGAAAAGGTGATGTGAGTTTAATCTGGCCTTACTCAGAAACCAGTGGTTATTCTTTGGTCAGAAACATCACGCATGGTAAAACAAAGGCTGGGAATCACTTTCATCTGCTGCCTGTGAGGATATGACAAATCAGGTGAAACGGCTCGGAGAAAGTTCATATAGTAAATGAAAGGACAAGAGGTTCCTCTTTAAGTGGCCCTCAAAAGATCAGAGGAGAGAGCAGTGTGTGCGTCTCAGTGTGCATATGTGTGTAATGTTAGTGTGTTTATATAGTCCAGTGGTGGAAGAAGTACTATCATCTTTTACCAGAAGTACAATGATACAATTTGAATATTGAGAGCATTATGTCCTAAAAGACATGGATAGAATTGTCCCGCACGCAGAGAGTAATATTCTTAAAAATATATCATACTTTTGGAATATTATTGTATTATTGTTTTTACACCTAAGCCACATTTTAATGTTACAGCTGGTTGAGGTGGAGCACATGTGAACTACTCTGTAACTTTTGGATATTTCAAACTACAGCAAATATTTTATAACCAAAAACCTCTTGAATTGTGATCTTAGCCTTCGTGCTTTAAGAACAGACTCGCACAATGTTGTAATCTTTTATTTATTTGTCTTTTATCATTGCAATGGTGGGCAAATGTAGGTCAAAGTGATTCCAGTATCTCTTAGTTGCATTTTAAGAGTTGTAACCATTTCTTAATGTTTGTATGACAAAGGTGTGTCCAGGACATTTGTGACATTGACATTTTCAATGTTGTAGTTGCTCGTCTTTTTCTTCTTCGCTCTAATTGAGCAACTTTCCAAACATGAAGGAAGACCATACTTAGATTTAGACTTCACTCCCCCCGGAGAGACAATTTGTGTTGTTATGGAGCTCATCAAAAGATAGGAAACACTAATGCTGAATTTCTCCTGATTGAGACAGAATACAGCTCAGGCTGCAAACTCAGAAATATGCTGGAAGTGAAAGTGCTGTGGTGTTTATTATTTCTGTCAGTATGCATCTGATGAAGCCAAGTGCTGTCAGCATCAATAAAGCAATAACACACAGAACTGAGAACATCTTCAAGGTGTTGGGGGTTGTTATAAAATGTATTCGAAGTACAGCTTTAATGACGGTGTGCAATGACTTTTAAGGAGAAATAGGATTAAATGAATGGACAAAAGTCTAATATTGAGTCTGACAGTGTATTTTTTAAATATCTGCATCTAACCAGTCTTTTTTTATTTTTTTCTCTTCCATGTTGTTGCTGTTTCTGCTGTTTCCTCCAACAAAGGTAATTACATGTATTTGTTCTTTTCTACCTCTCACTGTATTCTTTGTCGAAACCACTGGCTGTGTGACCCTAATGGGGCCAAGTTTATTTGACTTATGTTGGAAAAATCGGTGTCTGTGATTTCATTTAGTGGCTAGAAATGTAAGAGCATTCCCTTCCTCTTGAGTCAAGTTCAAGTTGGAGACACAGCAGCATGGACAACAACAGGAATGTATTGTGCTCCTGTTTCCCTGTCCTGTCTTTTCCTATGTCAAATATTTCCCAGTGAACTTGCACTCTGTTTTGGTTAAGTTGTTTTAAAGTTATTTGTTAACACCTCCACTCTTGTAAAAGATTGCGTTGCTAGGCTCTGGGCCCTTTAAATCCTCAGAAACGTGTGTGTAAAAGGTGGAAAAACACACTGGCAGCTTGCTACTTTCTTGTCGCTATGGGGACCAGTCACACCACCACCTTGCTACGGCCCGGTGTGTGGCGGCCTGAGAGAAAGTGTGTGTGTTTCTGTGTGTGTGAGTGAGCAGTGTGTGCAGGTTGCCTTTGATGAAGCGGGCTGCTGTGGGCGGGTCATGTGAAAGAGGAGACTCACAGGGTGCGTTCAGGATCGCTGAACGCTTTTCAACTTTATAGTTAGGATTTGTCAACTTAAAAAGAGTTGTTGAATAGAGCGTGGTTTCTTTGAACTTCACCGCTTGTTTTGCCTCATTTACACTGAATGGTTCTACACAATTTAGTGTAGATAACTTTCTCAATACGTCAAATCCACGTCTCGTGACATCATCTTAATGCGACAGTGGTTTGATCCTTTCAATGACAAAAGATGGAAATGGAATTATAGGATTCCTCTTTAATTGATACACACCACGGCACACACAGGGAAATGTAGTCTCTGCATATAACCCGTCCTACAGCGCATGGGGTAGTGTCTGTGTATGGTGCCTTGCTCAAGGGCATTTTTTTTAGAGATACTCTTTAGGTACCCAGCGCCTTTTTATTGAGGAGACAGAGGGGATGACACCTGTAAATGGTCCCAGGCTGGCTTTAAACACGGGACTGACCCCCAGTAAATGTGCCCCCAGCTCTACTAGGTGAGCTATATCGTGGCCCGTTGAAGGGCACCTTGAGAGTGGCATCTGTTCTGGGATTTGAACCGGCAATCCTCAGTTTCTCAAGCCAAGACCCTACAAACTAAGTTCCCCACTTCTCTACTTCCGCACCTTCCTCCCCGAATGCCAAATTGCTTCACTTCCTAATTGTTAGGGGGTAACATTTGGTAGTTTTTGTCAAAATGTATTCTCTCTATTGGCTATTTAAATATGGCAATTTGTGCAGGATGTCCCATAGTGCCCAAGTGATTATTGTCTCTGACCAATCAGTGGTCTGCAGTGATTGATTTCCACTTTCTAGCATCTTCTCAGATTGCTTTGAACCTTGACTGAGTGTAGTATTTAAAAAGCAGCTAGAAAACAAACAATGCTAGCTGTGAGTGTGTCAGTTCAAACCCCCCCCAGGGTATTTTCTTTTCTCTGCGATGTAATTTGAGTGTGTGCGGAAACAAATTAACGGGGGCAAATTGGAAGTCATCGCCCTTTGAACTTTCAGGGTCAGGTCATTATCTGAGGTCAACCCAAATCCCAATGGGAAACACACACACGCATACACACACTTGATATATTTGCCCTCTTATCGATCAGTAATTACTCTCTTGTAGAGTGTTGACCAGTGAGCTCCTCAGCCAGATTTTTGTAGTGTGTGTGTTTGTACCAGCTCTGAGAAATGTTTGGATGTGCGCCTGGTTGTGTTCATGTTAAAGTGTGTTTGCTATGTCTGTGAGAAAGACATAGAGGACAGATTAAACTGAAATCTGAGAGGTTCATTTCAAGGAAAAATCCTTATATAAAGAACACGTTGATTCCTCGGTCATGAACCTTGGAGTGACCTTCACTAGCACTTTTAAATTCGACAAGCAGGTCAGCACTGTAGTCAAATCCTGCTTTTTTAAAATAAGACTATTGGCCAAAACCAAGTCGTATTTATCTTTTAATGACTTAGAAAGGGTTATTAACGCCTTTGTTACCTCTAGACTGGACTATTGCAACGCTCTGTATGTGGGTATGGACCAGGCCTCAATTAAACGCCTGCAGCTAGTCCAAAACGCAGCTGCACGTTTGCTGACTGGCCACAAAAAGCGTGACCACATCACCCCTATTCTGGCCTCACTACACTGGCTTCCAGTTCGGTTCAGAATTGATTTTAAAATCCTTTTATTTGTTTTTAAAGCCCTAAATGGGCTGGCTCCGGCCTATATAGCCAAACTCCTCCAGCGCTACACCCCAACAAGAGCTTTAAGGTCTGCTGACCAGCTGCTGCTGGTAGTGCCCAAGACCAGGCTTAAAACCCGAGGGCACCGAGCCTTCGCAGCAGCTGGCCCTAGGCTCTGGAACACTCTGCCCCTCCTTGTGAGGTCGGCCCAGACCCTAGGGGTTTTTAAATCTACTCTTAAAACACACTTCTTCTCTCTGGCCTTCTAGTTAGAGCGGAGCACGACTCCTGACTTTTCCTTGTGTTTTATTTTTATTTTTTATATATATCTGTTGTAATTTATTGTCTTTTATTGTGATTGTAGTAATGTGTTTTTATTACATGTACAGCACTTTGGCTCGACCAAAAATCGCTTTTAAATGTGCTTTATAAATAAAACTTGATTTGATTTGATTTCCTGTTAGCGTTAGCATTTATAGCCTTTCTGATCTATTTAAATCACAGTAATAGACAGTCATTATAAATGAAGCCTGCTATATTATCCAATATGATTCATCCATTTGTGTTGGTTGTGTAAGCAGCAAATGGTTTCAGCCCTATTTTAGTTCATCTTATTTCCTACTATAACCGTTTATTAGGCTTGTTGGTATCAGACCTTCTGCATCCTGGACCTCATATGACATTCTGATCATTTTCTCTCTTCTCTACGCTCGTGGTCACAGTTTCCTGGTGTGAACTCAACTCATTTGACTAGAATACACTGAGGGAAACTCAGTCCCACTGCTTTCTTCTACCAGTTACTGCTTACAGGTCTTCAAGTGGCCCTGAAGTGCAGGCAGCCATTACAATTATTTTGGATCAACTGCTGGTTGTCATGACAATAGACCTCATGTGGCCCTATCTGGCCTCTCTGCTGTGTCTCTGTTAAGGCCCGGACACACCAAGCCGATTTCGGCCGTCGATAGATGTCGATAGATGTCTGGCCGTCGATGAGCGTCCTGTCGCCCTACTCAGATTGGTGTGTCCCGCACTGTCGTGTCTTTTCGGCCGCGCCGACACCTTCCGCCCCCGATTCGACATGTTGAATCGGTAGGCTGTCGGTAAAATAAATCACTCTGATTGGCTGTTCAGCTTAGCGAATAAGTGCATGAGAAGCGAGGTACGCAAACAAACGATTAAGAAGGCACACACAGACGGCTATTATTTTTCATTTTCATCTATCTGCTTCCACAAGCAACAGTCCAAGGGCTGATACCGCCAGTACCGCACTAAACATGTTTTCGATGGACGAGAGTGAAAATGGAACGCACACGCCATTTGTTGTTTGTACATATCACGTAGTCTGTCTTCCGGTTGCCTCTTTTGAATGACGAATACACACTACCGCCGCCTGCTGGTAAGGAGAGTTATTGCCACTCACGCATGCGCAGTTCGTACGTGCAACTTGGCCGTCGGCTGAAGTCTTTGCGGTGTGTTCGGTGTGACTGTTTGGCCAAGACGCAGGAGACGTGAGGCGACACAACAGTCGTGTTCCATCGGGACGTGTTCTTTGGTGTCAGATTGGTGTGTCAGGGCCTTTAGATGTTGAGAAGCAGGTAATTATTCACCATGTGGTGTTTACCTTTTCCTATGAGGACAGTGCTGATAAGACATGTAGAGAAAGAGGGAGTGTAAGGAAGACTGTTCAAAAGTAAATATAATATTTTATTGATTGACTGATCCTGGTTCATATTTTAGTGTGTCAGGAATTCGTATAGTGCCCACGGTAGTACTGAAGAGTCAATTTTTGTATCAGTTATGCCCTTTTCTCTGTTTTTATATCATTTTAAAGTCAATATCGTTGGGTTTTTGGACTCAAAAAACTAAATATTGACTTGATAGAGTATTAGACTTATGTAAATCATTTTAAGAACTACTTTTTTGGTGCACTTTATAGAGCAAACAATATATGTATTTGTTGTTCTTGCTCTTTAATTATGACGATTTACTGATTTACTTTAAAAATGGATTATTATCTGATTTAATTCATTGACCAATTGAGATCATTTAGAGATTCATCCAAAGCATTTATAGTTAGTTCGGCCCTAGCAGAGGTTGAGTTGAGAGATTTCAAGAAAAATCTTTGGAATTTCTCTGAAGAATCATACCAACGTGGCATATACATTTATATACTCTGTGTTGTATACGGTAGATGTTTTCACCATTTGTACAAGAACAAGCTAGTGCAGTGGGCTCACATTGACAGTAAACACCACAGAGTTTAGAGACAGACGTGTGCAGAGGCGTACTGTCGGATACAATATTGACATTTGAAGAGGAACATATGCATGAGATGAGCCACACACTGCAGTCAAATAATAAACAAGGGAGGAAAGTGTGTGTTGGAGAGGCCTCGTCTTCTCATCTGATACTCTGTAATCTGCTCCAGTATGTTGATCCAGCACACAAACACGCACACACAGACATTTTACTCAAGCGGTTTATTTATACAAACACTTTTTTACTTAAAGGTGGGGTAGGTAAGTTTGAGAAACCGGCTCGAGATCGCTAGAATTTGAAAATACACAACCGGAGAAAATCTGCCACTTCCTTATAGAGCCCCTCCTCCAACACACACGAACGCGCACATGACCAATGAGGGCACGAGATAAGCTTGTGCACAGATGGAAGGCTGACAGGCAGGTAGGCCATCCAGTTATTTTAGCCGGGCCGGCTAAAATGATTGGTCGTGCTTTTTACAGTATTACGGCTTCCACAGATGACATTTTTTTATGGATTTTTTGTCAAAGCACTTCAGATATTCATTGCTATCAGGATGTTAAGAGCATTCCATGGAATATAACAGAAAGTGTATCTCGAGCCGGTTTCTCAAACTTACCCTACCCTACCTTTAAGTATCAAAACTAAAAACGACTCATTATGTAAAATGGCCTTTTTCTGAATAATAATAGAATATTAAATAGCGATCGATTAGGGTGTACATCGTTTAAATTTGGCATCAGTTGAAATTGGAGCTGACTTTAATAATATTGTATACTTCCAGGTGTCTTTATGCATTATAATACATCATAATTCATATGTTGAATATTTCTTATATATAATATGAATCTGTAAAGTACCTCAAGTTGTCAAATAAAAGTAGTATCGTAAACATTATTATATTTTCTTTAAATTGAATGTATTAGTTACTTAACACACACACACCCACACACCCACAGCTCCAGCCTCATACCATGCTGCTTTAAAAAAAAAAAAAAAAAAAGGCACAGCTGAGTAATATAAACACGCCTCCTTTTTCTTCTAATTTCCTCCTCACACACACATTGACTGGCTGTAGACGCTAGTGAAACACATGTTCCTGGCTCTGGCAGTGACATCACCTCGCCTTGTGGTCAAAGTCCAGTTCCTCTATCCGGCTTAGACTCTGCTAACACACCGCCACACTCACAACCAGCGGAGACACCGACACACACACACCGACACACACACACAGCAAGCAGAACACCAGTAGACGAAGCAGAAAAGAAGCAAATAAGGGATGAAGGATTATCCACGTGATTAAGGATGGCTCTGCTGTGACAGCCGGGATCCTGCGGCCCACACTGACAGCCTAAAGACTCTCCCTCCTCCCCCCTTTACCTCCCTTCTTTACCTGCTTTTGTCACCTTACCACCTCATTTGTATCACGTTCCTTCTGGTTTCCTGTTCCCTCCCTTTTTTGGCACTACTTTCTCTCTCCGTCCCCCTCTCACGTTTTTGGGGAGGGAGGGAGGGATGAGCTCCACGGCTGTTTACCGGCAGTTCCTCCAGGACCTGGAAGAGAAAAGAGGTCGGTGCACTTAAACCTTGTCACCTTTAATTTACAAGTCGTAGACACTTCCTTTACAAGTGTTTTCAAGGCTGTCGCCGTGCTATAATGTCATGTAATCTTATCCTGTATTATCTCGTTTGGAGTAAATGTGGGGTGACATCAGGAGAGTGACATGTTGCACGTGGTGGATTACTCACCAACACTTTGAATCAGCGCAAAACAAGGGTTGGGCCTTAAGGTGTCATACCTGCTCTTCAGGGATTCTTGTGCAACTAGATACAGTATGTCACTCACGCAACTTTATTTACACTAATGGAGGTTTGCTAAGCTCTTGTTCTTTCTGTGGCTAACATCGAGGTCAACTTTGTGTGTGTTTACTCAGCTACTGTATGGGGTCCAGATAAGATGTCAGTAGAAGGACACAGACTGGCTCCTTTTATTCAAGCTGCTATAACCCAATATCCTTCTGTGTTCTTTGAGCTCTTTCTTATTATTAGCAGCTTATTGGTCATTGTGGCTCTAGAGGTAGAGGGTCATCTACCAATTGGAAGGTTCGTTGTTCGATCCCCAGCCCCTGCAATCAACATGGAGATTTCTCCCAATGGCTTGGCTGAATGTCTGTGAACATTAGGGTTAGGGTTGGGTTGGGGCATTGGCACCTTGTATGGAAGCCCCTGCCTTCGTATGATGAATGAGTGAATGATGGCTTGTGTTGTAAAAGCAGTTGAGGGGTCGCCATAGACAATATAAATACGATTGCTAATTGTTTGTATTAGCGATGGTTGTGTTTTTTGTCGTTGACGAAACTTGATCCCAGTAGACGCTTGCAAGAAATCTGACATGTGCGTGAAACCTATCCTCTCAAAGAGAAAAGACAACAGCGGGATGGTTTGTTGGAGAGTCAGCTGACGCGCAGCAGCTGTTATCACAGCAGCTAGCAGAGTGTAGCATCCACTGAAGAGGGGCTTGTCATATCAAGTTCCTCTTGGCTCCTCTTAGTGCTTTGAATATGTTGTACAGCGATGTATATTTAAAGCACAAAAGCATAATTTGGTTAAATATTCCAGTGTTGTATGGAGTGACTCAAGGCAGTTAAATGCTCGTAAATAAGCAAGTGTTTGGTAGATTTGCATCACTCAACAGCCAACAAATAAAGGTAATCTTTTGAATGGCTGGTGACATTTGAACATTTACTACCCATTTGGTTGATGGACAAAATGGACACCTTTGCCCCCTGCTTGTATGTGATATATTGGACTGTGTTAACTGCTTTAACACTGAGTTTTCCCTTCAAAGCTTCAGACAGACTGATCTAGAGTTAAACCCTTGGAATGAAAAGGAGATTAAGACTACATGGTACCTTTACGTGTTCACTCTTAGGTGGTAACCACACCACATGTTATTGATATCACTTTATAGAATGTAATATAACTGCCGCACAGGACTCTTAGTAGTGACATTTTTATATCTGGGTAAAAGTTATTAGCCTATCAATTGCCTGATAATAAAAGTAGTAGAGGAGTACATTATTGAAGTAGAGAGCTTATCAGACTTCACACCACCAGCTTTGTCTGTATGCAATTTGCAACACTTTCTCACAATAGCTGTTGCATAACTTCAGAATGATTTATGTTTTATGGACACATACTGTAAAAGATGTGATTCCACCATTGTGATAAAGTCTTTAATGGTATCATGTTTTTACACACAGTTTTGGCTTATCCATAGCACGCTTTATTATCATAAGGACAATTATTATCGGTTTCTGAAGTACCTGTATCTTTAATGCATTTTTACTTTTAACACAACATATACTTGTGGTGAATCCAAATCATGTTTAAAATATCCCTCACACTTCTATACAAATGTTTTAGTTTGACTTAATGCAGGAGTCTTTACACAATCTACAGTTTTATATGGATACGCTCTTTAAAATAACGAAAGAACCCCAACGACGGCTACATGTTTAGTTCCTGCTTTTGTCTGCTCTTCACCTGACTTTTCCTACTATGCAAATGTGCATAGTTTTAGCATAAATGGGAAGCAGACACTCAGTGTTTTTTCTCTGATTTACCTTTCTCTGCCTTTTAAGAGCTTCTGAGAAACCTCTCTACAGTGTCACGGCTACGCTCACATTTAAATGCTGCCCTACTTCTCGTCTTTTGTCTCCTAGTTTTACTATGACCAACACTACACCTGCTGCTACTTGTGGTTTTGTGATATTATGTGGCACACTTCCAAACCCCCCCACCCCCACACCCCCCCTCAGTCCTCCAGCAGCTGCTGCGTCTGAGGCCTTACAGCAGTAGATGTCAGGGTGTGTTAGAATCTCCTACAATCCCCTTTAACCCCCTTTTGAATGACCGATCTTAACCACTTTAAAGGCTAGTGTAATGAACAGAAGTGTAATTAATGATCAAACACTCAATAGTGTGAGCTGTTGTGTAAACACATTAAGCCACTTTTGTGTTACATAATTTATTTACCCCCTATTTTTGGGAGGGATATTTTTATCGTTGTTGTAATGAGCTTTGCGTACAACAACAGAGATTTTAGCACAAGCTGGTGTAGTTATTGATTCTCAACACAGGTTTTGATATACCGGTTATTTACTGATGCTGCCTAGAAATACCTCTAAGGCTCTTTTTGTCTGACCCCACCATGGGGCCTCAGCCATCTGCACCCACTCTCATCTCCTCCTCTACAGGGTTAACCCTGCTTCACTTTTGAAATGGAATAACAAGTGTACTTCAGTGGGCCGCCCATTGTTTCACACTGTGTTTATCTGCCATCACCTGCCACCGGAGACTAATGGCCCGAGGACTAGCTGTGTGACGGAGAAACAGAGGACATGTATGAATGGGTTTGAGGCTGTGTTTCTGAGAAGATTGCTCACAATTTGTTTAAGGTGGGGTGGCTGTAAACTCATAAAGAACTCACTCTCTCCACCTGTGCACCACAGTCACATGACTTCAGCATTTAGGACACGATTCATGTTCATGTCCTTTCTTTTTAGTTTTCTGTGTTTGTGTTTCTCTGTCAGAGCAGATCTGTGTCAATGCCCCCTGTGCTAACAGCAGGGTTATGTTTTCAAGTTCATTAGCCAAGGACTCCACTTCAAAAGGCTTCTGTTTCCTGCCTTATTGTCACTTAACATTTACAAATATTGCTCATTCACCGCTCTTAATCACATGAAAGTTAGTCCGACTACTTTAATGATAAAGGATTAGCAATTTAAGTTATTTGACAAGAAATAAATACCAGATTTGAACTCATTTCAGCAGTAGTTGAATATGTTTTTTTTGTTGGACAATGGTTTGTTGGACAAACGAGAACATTTTACATGTATTTTTCATCATTTTCTAAAGTTTCATAGAAAAAACAATGATCAATCAATCTAATCATTCTAAAGTAATTATTCCTTTAAACTGATATGAAATGAATACATTTGGAAAAGATGGCATGTGTGTATGACGATGAGTCATCCATTCGGAGGTGTATATTTGCTCATTATTGACGTGTTTCCTATGGAACACAAAGTTCCCCTGGCTGCTTATAGACATGGTGGCAATCACAAGGCTTGAATCATTCCCTCCTGCATTTACTCATACTGTACATAGAAACTAAAAACTAAAAAACATATACCAGTTTAAAGGTTTTTTAACCTTTCTACATTGAAGTAGTTTAATTTAGTTCACTTTAAAGTGGGTGGAATATGTAGAAAGGTTGAGGCCCTGGTCTAGATTCCTCCTGTTGCTACTTTGATACATGTCAAACCGATTCTGATTCAATTTGTTAGAAAACATTTTTCCTATTAAGAATATAATTCAGGACAGCCATGACTACAGTGCCCTCTGACAGGAGCAGAGGGTATTTGAGTCCACCCTGTAGCGTAGTGGAGCTGCCCCTCAGCCATCACCTGGGTCACTAACAGGAGGCCTTTGTTTCAGGAGCCGCTCCCAGGCAGAGACCTCAGTGAAATCAGTAAGCTGCCCTGTGCTGCACAGTTTATTATAATCCAGTCATACGAGTGGTTTTTGACTTTGTTATGAGGCTAACATTAACTCCATTGTTGTCCCCGCTGTCATGAGTTTGTCATGGGGATGAAGTTGTTTTAGAAATTGGATTCACTTGGATTGGAGGGAGGAAAATGTTGATTATTAAATGATAGGCTGCCTTATTCGTTGAAAAACATCTTGAGGAAATAAAACCTGTTTTGTAAATGATACCGCAAATGTGATTAAGAAAATGACCTTAATAAGAGGGGTGTGACTGGGTAAAGTCATTACTTTAATTACCTGTAAGGCAGGGAGGGACAGCTGGCTGATGGATGAATGTTCTTTAGGAGACATAAAAAAAAAAGGGCACAGCAGGTAGATGAAGCTGGAGTGTGTGAGTGTGGAACACTTCATTTGGCTTAGCCTTGACTTCTCCCATATCCCCCACTGTTAGTTTAATCCACTGGACTAACGCTGCTGAGCGACAATCCTTTACAACAACCTGACGCTGTGACACAAGGATACATGGCACCACACAGCAGCATGTGCATATACATTAGGGCTGCAAATATGAATAATCTTCAATCAATCTACTGATAATTAGAAGAAAAAACGTTCATCTCGTTGTCTTTAAATCCAAAGCAATAGTCTAGCTCTGAATGTAAATAAAAATAACTTAATGATATAAACAAGGGACAAGCAAGAAATCTCCATGTTTGAGAGGCTGAAGATAGATTTTTCTGCGATTTTACATGACAAATTACAAGGTGGGTTAATTGGTTATCAAAATAGTGAACTTCTGACAAATGATTCCAGCTCTAATATAAAGTGTGCGCTCAATTTGTCTACGAACATTTACATTTACCTCAATAAGTTCTTGCACAAACACAGCAATACTATTTTGTCTAACTGTAACTAAAAACTTAGACAATAGAATGTCTACAGTAAAAAACATATTGTTTTGCCCTGGGTAAAGTCTGAACTAACTGTCCGAAACCTAGGGATAGTTGTGTGTTGGTGTTTAGCTTAAAAAGTGAAATCATTGTAAAAGGATATTTTGTTGAAGCCCTAGTAAGATGCTGTTCCACACGCACACGCGCACGCACACACACACACACACACACACACACACACACACACACACACACACACACACACACACACACACACACACACACACACACACACACACACACACACACACACACACACACACACACACACACACACTTTACTGTACACGCATGAGAAGTAGACACAGCCAAACACACACCTCCCACTCACACCTCATGCTCCTCTTCACATCGTCTGCCTGCTCATTCCAAAGCTGACTCCATTGACCTCAGATCCACTGCTGCTTTCATCAGAGGTGTAAACGAGCTCATTTCCAACATCCTCCTGAATTAGCCGCTTAAAACTGACCGCTGGTCTGTTCATTTACCATCCAGAGCTCCACCTCTGTAATAGCTATTGAATCTGCATCCAGTGTTAAACCACAACACCTTAAATAGTCACTAAACAGTAGAATCCGACTACTCCCCCTCTGGAAGACCCCAGTGGTCTGTGGTAATATTGTGTTGGCTCTAATCTGGATTTTATTGTTTCAATTACTTCTAATGGTTTTACCAGACTCTGGAGGTGGAACCACTGTACTCTGATAAAGATTCCAAAATCTCACAAAATAACTCAAACATACGAGTCAGCATTTAAAAACCATTGGTTAAATAAAGCCATTGATGGAGGTCTTTCTAGGATTTTGGGTTTGTGGTTTTGCTAAACTAGTGGAGGCCAAGCCATTAAAGTCAAAGGGACTTCTCTTTTGTGCATGCTCACATATATACTACCATCAAAATACTTTATCCCATTTCTTTAGGCAGGGCACGTTTATTTATATAGCACACAAGGCACACAAGGCAATTCAAAGTGATTTACAAAAATGAGAAGATATGCAGGTAAAATAAAAGTTATACCAAGTCAAAGTGTCCTTAAATTAGTTATTTTTTATCAATAATTGGGTACTTGGGCCGCATATTTGACTCAATGTTGGCCAAAGAGTGTGGAAAAGTGTGTTTATTTCCAAATAACTTCTCACTAGTAGAGCTCGACCACAAACCACTAATTGTTTACTAAAATACTTAAATCAATACAGCCTAAAGTTGTGTCCGTGTTAACAGAATCCGAGAGGCTTTAGCTCTAAGAGTGAAGTTATTTTACTCAGATTAATGCAAACATTTCTATGAGACTTTTTAAATCCAGACCGTCTGGTGCCTCTCTCATACCTCCTTAACTCTAACATCCGGTTTGTGCAGCTAATTCTTTGTGACTGTTACAGAGAAGCAAGTTGTTACTTAACAAACCAGTATAAGCGTGACATTGTTTTTGTGTCACGAGCAGACAAATTGCCTGTCTGAACTTCAAAGCCTGTTGATCAGGTTACATAAACGTCTGGAGGCTGTTTGCTTCACGTTAGCATGATGGCGGCTCCTGTGACAGAAATAGTCCGAGGAGGATTGTTTCAATTTAGCCTTTATCACAGCGGTACAAATCCAGATATTAAAGGTCCCCTATTATACTGTTTTTCTTCAATATATTATAGGTCTCAGATATATACAAAACATGTCTCTGAAGTGTTTGGCTCGAAATACCAAACCAGCCCTGTTTCAAAAGTGCTGATTCTCTGTCTGTTACTTTAGATGAAAATAAGGAGCCCCTCCCCACGCCCCTCTGAGAGATATTTGGTTAAAAGAACACAATGGTGCTCTAGGAGGAGATCCAGGTGATAAGGTGGGGGGGGTTACCTTAGCTGGTTATTGGCTAATGGTTACACAAGCCAAAAAATCGTTATGACATTATAAAGTGGCCAAAATCTGATCAGCTCATTTTCAGACAGGTTTTTATATAAATGGATCAGGACAAAAAGAGAGAATCTTTTTCCCTGAAATGTTCAGGATCTCTTTGAACATGAAAAAGTGGATTTTGCATAATAGGTGACCTTTAAGCTTGACTAGCTACAAAACAAAGCATAATAAGGCCCTATCTTTATTTTTTCTTCAGCACCTTTCCTGGACTTCTGTTACAAAGCCTGCGTCATATGTGTGACACATGCATCAAATGCTGTGGCAGGTTTAATAATCACATGGAGGAGATGAGGCAGAACCTTTATGGCACCAAAGCACATCCGCCCATTTAGAAGTGGCAATAAAATGTCCAGTTATCCAATAATAGCCATTAAACAGTATAGCATATTGTGCGTTTAATGTGCCGTTCTTTCACTTAGCGTTCAATAGATGTGACCTGTATGCAAAATGTGGAAATGCAACTAAATGGATTGAGCCATTCATGCTAATAAATGACTTTTTTTATAGGCCCTGTGTAGGGGTATTATTAGAAGATGAATGGAGGATCAGTTGGTTTTCTTTGTCAGTGTGTAAAGCAGGGCTTTTGAGTGACAGACAAATACACACACTACTTTTCTTCTAAATAAATTACTTTGATTTGCACCCTTTACCATTACATCCACTATAAATTAAGTCGGATGTTTCAGTTTTTTTTACTTACGTGGTGTTAAAGAAGAGTTTTAAAGGGGCCCTATTTTGCTTTTGAGGTTTATATTACCTGTAGTGTGTTATATAGGTTTTAATGGATGTAAATGGTCTGCAAAGGCCAAAATCCCAAAGTTCCCTAAGAGTGAGTTTCTCTTCCACACACTCCCCCCCCTGCCTCCATTGGATTCCTATGTTTACTTCTAGACCATATGTGTATGCACACAATACAAAAATGAACCTAAAGATGAGCATAATAGGGCCCCTTTAATATCTGCTACTCTAAGAGAGAAATACCTAATAATGACTAACAATGTGATTCATTTTAACCTTAAGGGGCTTATTTTGGCTTACAAAATCTTCCAACATGCATCCTAAAGCAGCTGGTTGGATCATCATCATTTATTTCACGGTTTGAGTTTTCATGTCTCTTAATCCTGGGTCATGAACTCACATGACACGCTTCCAGAAGTAGTCCTCCAGATGTGTTTGGTATGATAAGCGTTCCCTCGCGTTTATCAGCATAGCTGCAGTGGGGGTGCGGCCCTGCCGTTACTTCACTGGCTAGAATTCAGTGTTTACTGTCATGAGTGTGACCCTATGGAGGTGTGTTTGGGACACCCCCCCCCCCCCATAGGATTGGTTCACTGGTCAAAGATGCGGCTTTGTAAACAGACCCATTTTTCTTAGGAAACTTTGAGTGTTTTATTGTATCCACATGGGTGCATTTTGTTAACACTTTAACACCACCTCTCTCCCCTTGTTATTCATATAGCTTTTAAGTAGTACCCTCTCCCCGCACACTAACAGGGCTGTAATCACAGGACAGTGTGGTCATTTAATTACCATGTGTGTGACTACAGGGTGCAGGTGAGGGAACAAGATGATGAGAGAGGAGAGGGGGGAACAAAGGCAAGAGAAGTTTGGAGGGAATTAAAGAGAATGTTAGGAATGAAAAGTGCAGATGGACGAATTAAGAGTGCAAGATTTGTCGCTAGTACCATTATTGTAGGGATGACGTACCTTTTTTTTTCATTCAAGCATCTATTAAGGTTTTTTTAATGAAGCAAACATCTGTGACATATTGTCTGACCCTTTATAACTCTTTAAACAAATTGGAAATAACATTTCTTTCGATATTGTGGTGGTATATTTGTCATTTTTAGTGCTGCCCGATTCATAAGGATGCTTTTGTTTAGTGGCAAATGCCAAACAATTTAGATAGAAGCAGAATATTTGGTTAGATCAAATCTATTATTTGGCAAATCTATACCTTAAGAATCCTACAATTGTATTCCTAATATAGGCACTTTTTTAAACATTTGGTCAAATTACAGAAAAAAATATTGTGATAAATAATGTAATATGATAAATGCAGATATCACTATTCAGGTTGTACAAAAAAAGTAACTGTTAATGTAACAGTGTTTTCTTTAGACTATGTTTTGCTTCATTTATATATATATATATATATATATATATATATATATATATATATATATATAAAAAAAAGATTAACAGATCGCCTTGTTTAAAGTATAACAATATATTTTATCGTCACCCTATATCATCATATCACATCAACAGATAGTCGCCAATAGATTAGCTTAGTATCGACTGACGACAGAAAACAGCGGGAAAAGCTATCCATTTTACCCTCCTTGCAATCACTTTTGCTTTTGTAAATATTAAACAAATAAGATAAAAAGTGTAAGTTGGTAAGCTTTAGATGTGTTGGTAGTATTACCTCCTGTTTCCATACTTTATGCTAAGCTAAGCTATTTCATCTCTAGTTGTAGCTTCTTATTTACCGTACTGGACTAGCCGCGTTCACACCAAGTACTTTGCCGTACTTAGTTCCCAGCACTTAGTAAATCGCCAGAACGCCGACACCTCATCTCCACCGCTCCCATGTTTTCTTTTGTGTTGCCATAAGTTAGTCTCTCTGCGTTTGTGCGCTGGGCGAATGCTAATAATGCTAATGTGAGGATAATAAAATGGCGGCTCTACAAAACATTTCAGAGTTTTACGGGGCGTGGTTTGCAATTCGCCCAGCCAATCAGAACTGGGGCACTTTTTTCCCCCCAGGAGAGTACCACCTCTCAGCAGGCACTAAAAATGGGGGTAAAAGTTCCCGGCACTAAGTACTCTTTTTAGTGTGAATGCGACATAAGGGGTACTAACGGAACTAAATGGGAAAAGTACGGGGAAAAGTACGGGGAAAAGTACTCCGGTGTGAACGCGCCTAATGTCTTGATCTTTCCATGTATCTCAACAAACAAAGAATTTAAAGTTATTTTCTTTTTCATCCTTTTAGCAAGCACACCATTTAAATGTAAGATTTTTTTTAATCAGCCATCCCGACACACCGCTCATTCAGAGTTTGAAATCCCCCTGAGCAGAACCTGAAAAAGAACATAAAGGTTATGGCACAAAAGAGAGCCATCTAAAAGTCCCAGCATTTCTGCACAGTGGTGTGGAGTTCAGTGTCCATCTTTGGCATCAGAAATATCCCAGCTCGAGGAAGAGATTCAAATGATGTCAGCAGCAATCATAGATAGAAATCTCATTAGCTCTCTAACCTGGAGTTAATAAGGTTTTTAGGTTATTGCTGCCAAATTGTCTTGTGGAACTGGTCATTAAACTCCCCTTTCTGATTAAGATGCTTCAGGGAAGCGCTGCTCGGCTCAGCAATGTTCTTTGCTTCCATTGTGGACCGTCATTTTGTTTTTGACGTACATTTAATTAGGGCTGTGCAATTAATCGTATTTTAATCTCGATTATGATTTTGGCTTGCAACGATTATGAAAACAACGTAATCGAAAAAAAAACGATTATTTTTGCTGCATTCCCTTTCGCAATGATGCTCTCAATTTGTCTTGCGTTATACATCCTGCCCGCGCGTTCGCTTTCACCCCTCTCTAAAAGAGAATTATTCTTAAAGTTCAGGGTAATCAACTGTTAAAAACATACTGTTCAAATTATTATTTTAATTTGTTTTAAAGTTCAATAAATTAATGTTTTCAAAGTCAATGAATAATCGTATTTAATAATCGTGATATCAATATTGACCAGAAATAATCGGGATTATGATTTTTGCCATAATCGCACAGCCATACATTTAACTCACAATTCTGTTTTCCTGAATGAATGCAGGTGGGCTTAGATTCATTTAGCTCAGGGGTGTCAAACTCAATTTCATCGCGGGCCACATTCGCATAAAGGTTGCACTCAAAGGGCCGGTTGTAACTATATAAATATATAATATATATATAAAATAATGTATTATATTACATTATTGCCTCTGAATTTGATTATTATCGGATAAGATAATAACTTAGTAATTAACTACGTCTGAAAGCAGAAGTCCAGGGCAAATAATTGCAAGTCAGTGCGCATGTCACAAAACGAGATGCATTGTGGGACATGTAGTTTATGGGTAACCTACTTCTGTAAAGTGGCATGTAACCGTATAATAAACGTATTATATTTTTTGCAAGCTCTTGCGGGGCCACATAAAATGAAGTCGCGGGCCGGATTTGGCCCCCAGGCCTTGAGTTTGAGACCCCTGATTTAGCTCTTCAGCAATGGGTCTTTTGTCCTTGTTCAACACAGCTCTGTTTCCACCTGTCTTCAATACTGCTGCTTTATTAGCTTTTATCACTACTACACTTAACTGAAGTGAACTGAAATCCACATCCAAGTTATTATGATGTTGCACAGCTGTTAACCTCTCTTAAAGTAATCCATTTAGAGAGAACACGAGACATTGTTTGGCAGCAGGTTGGATTCCCTGATTCTTTTATTTAATCATCCAATTGTTGTATTGGTTATATTGACTAACTGATGTACAGGGATTTATGGCTGAATAACTCCTCATTCTTCCCTCGTCAGTCAGTAAACAGTTTGATAAGACTTCCTTCAGCGTGATGAAAACAGTTTGTCGTGTTAATGATTTGTGACTGCATGGACTGCAGAATAGTGTTTATTTGTAGCTGATGTATCAGAGTTCAGATCCTGTGGCTAATTAAGACAACTGACGGAGGTCTAAGCGCCAAACATGTTTTGACTATCAATAAATGAAATAGTCATCACATGCCGTCTCTGATATAGTGCTGTTTTGTACGGGGATTTCCCAACTTAGTTTTTCCACGAAAACACTCCTTAATCCCTCTGCTCCTGCAGCATGACACTTCTATGTTTTTTTGTGACAGTTGAGAACAAGATCTTTGGCTCTATGGGACTAAATTGGAAAGATATCTTATTGATTTTCTGTTAAAGCCTGTTTTTTTCGGCCCCTAAGGGTAAGCATTTCTCAGCTTCCTGCCAACGTACTTGTCAGAACAAAAATCTTAAATTGTTCTGACACATTGAACAGAATGAGAGCTTTTTATTAAATCATTACGTTTAAAAGATTCCTGAACTCTGTTGCAATATAAACATTATCTTTTGATATAAGAAAAAGTATTGAGCCACTATCCCAAAATGTATATAGCAAGTCATTTATTAAATAATCAATACTGAATATTTACTGATATAAAAAAGTGTGTCATTTAAAAGATCATGATTGATACATAATACACATTTGAGTGATTATTAAGGGGAGATAATTAAGGCCGAATGGAGTCATGATGCATTGACGGGAGCTAGACTAATATTGCTTGGAAATTGTGACCATTCCTGGAATATCTAATTGTAGTAATGTTCACTTTGAATGCCTTCGATATTATTAAGTATTGATGAGTTAATTTACATATTCTAACTCCCATTGTGTGTAAATGTGTAGCCATGAGCCACACATAGCACAGCAAACAAAACAGAACAATATACGCCGCTGGTGTCTCTTTAAAACTGCACTGTGTGATGCTCTGCTGCTTCCTGTCTGCTTCCTGCTTCCCCAGACTCCCATCAGGCCCTGCAGGCTTCGCTTCCTGAAGCCAGAGGGGCAACGTGGGAAATGTAGTGTTATCTCAGTGTGACACCGCGGCGGCTGCTCTGTAGTTCATGAGTTTACACGCTGTCAGTGTTGAGAGAAACCAGAAGCGATGGGGAAGATATTGTATCTGTCCATGTTGTTCTTTCTCACCGCCTCGTAGAATTGAAGCTGCCATCTTTGCTTTGACCCTCAGGTTTATTTCTAAGATAGAGGTGGTTTTTACTACAAGTTTTAGGAACATGCTATGAGGCTTTAAAGGCGGCAGCAACACTCCAAATAGGACACAGGGGTTTCTCTTCATCCCCTGTGTGTGTGTTTGTGCGGACATGCTCAAATATCTTACATAAGTGATATGTGTCAGCAGGACACAAATCGCACACTTAAAGAAAGAAGTTAAAAACTCAAACTGGGGGATCCATCTCCTGAATGATATAAGTACATATTTATTTATATACAGATATCTGTGTCCATATATAAATATATCCTGCCTCTGGGACACTGTGGACAGTCAGCTCAGATAACCTTCAGAGTTGACATAGGCTGTGTGTAGAGAGCGGTGGTATTGAGCAAGCCTCAATAGTCTGTTTGTATGAGGATCTAGGTACATTATTTATGCCTGTGTGCATCTGTACTTTGTTATTGTGGACTTACCATAGATTTACCCGTTTTTTGTGGACTTATCCTATGTTTTTCTTACTTTTTGTAGATTTACTATAGATTATTATTATATTTTGTGGACTTACCATAGATTTTTCTTTATTTTTGTGGACTTGCCCTAGATTTCTATACATTTTATTGGACTACCCCTCGATTTTCTTTTTTTGGGTGGACCTACACTAGTTCTATTACAAAAATGTGTGGATTCCCCTAGATTTGTCTTATTTCAGCCTCATGGGTTCCTCGCAGTGTTCATCTCTCTTGTTTGCTTTTTGTTAAATGTGTGTTGTAGACTAAGTCGGTCCACCTAGACTCATCATGCTTCGATCTCTGTAAGTTGTTTAAAGGTGTTGTCTGTGTTTATTGAAGGCTTTCTGCTCGGTTATGTGTTGTTGAAGCCCAGAGGAGCAGGCCTGCAGTCAATAACACTAACAGTGACGGCAGATAGATTATCTGCCGTCAATAAGGTCCATCAGCACTCTCCTATCTCTCTTTGATATAGTCTCTCTCTCCCCAATGGTTAATGCTTTGAACACAAATGGCTGCTATGTAACAGTATTATTATAACAAATGATCATCATAATGCTTTATCATCTTGAATTGTGGCCAAAATGATCCATACAAAAATGAAAATAGAGTTGCCTTTTATTATTGTGTAATCTCTTTTCTGTTTTGGGCCACAATCCTCTTATATCAGCACATCTGTTTTTCTTTCCCACAGTAGTCAGCCCCCTCTCTCTGTTATTCCCACACCTCACCAAGTCCACATTTTCCATACAAATGTTCAAACACTGGTCTTGAACTCATCTCCCTATGAGCTTGTTAAAATAGGATTACTGTCCCTTTATGTAAGTGGAAACATACCTGACTCTGTAATGAACCTGTGGAGTAATTAACGCTGCCATTGATCACTTTCCAACTTGTTGTACCCGTCGGGCACAATTCTGCCCCCAGGCTCACCCAGATACACACGCATTCATTTCCTGTCCCGCCACATTGTGTGTGTGTGTGTGTGTGTGTGTGTGTGTGTGTGTGTGTGTGTGTGTGTGTGTGTGTGTGTGTGTGTGTGTGTGTGTGTGTGTGTGTGTGTGTGTGTGTGTGTGTGTGTGTGTGTGTGTGTGTGTGTGTGTGTGTGTGTGTGTGTGTGTGTGTGTGTGTGTGTGTGTGTGTGTGTGTGTGTGTGTGTGTGTGTGTGTGTGTGGTGTGTGTGTGTGTGTGTGTGTGTGTGTGTGTGTGGTGTGTGTGTGTGTGTGTGTGTGTGTGATGTGTGTGTGTTGTGTGTGTGTGTGTGTGTGTGTGTGTGTGTGTGTGTGTGTGTGTGTGTGTGTGTGTGTGTGTGTGTGTGTGTGTGTGTGTGTGTGTGGGTGGGTGTGTTCTGCCACAGGGCCATTAGTGAAAGAGAGGAGCTTCAGCCTGTCTGTGATGTACGACCGCTCCCCCTCCTCTTGTTTTATGGCCAGTGTTGGTGGTCTTCTACTTCACGTGACACCTGCCTGCGTACAACACACTCTTATGTACTAAAAACAAATACATGCAAGCCTCTGGACCTATAAAACTAAAGTGAAAGTTCTCCATGAGTTAGAGGGAGTTTTGTTATAGTTGATCCAGGCTACTTGATACATTTAACAAGCTGTTCTCGGGACAGTTTTACCACCGAACCCATTAAGACAGCATATAGAACCAAAGGCCTGCTGATACAGATGGAGTGTGTATCATGGGATACAGAGCGTTACATCCTGTGAGGAAGAGGCTATACAGTAAAAGTCACTCAAAAAAAGAAAAAGACAAATATATTAAGATAATAATCAACCATTGAAATATTTGACTTGTTTTCCCTCATAGATAATAAAACATGCAGCATCTGACAGCTGCAGCCAACATGTATTGTCATTAGTTAAACAAAACTGAACTTCCCAGGGATACATATCATCATTTGCAATTATATAAAACAGGGAATTGTGGGAAGTCCTTTGGCCGGATGAAATCAGTAAATATGTACCATCTTTGTTTGATAGATGACTTATTACTGATATATAAATTAACAGTTTTGACAAACATGTTAGAAGTTTAAGGGTTAAAGGTGATACAACTACTAATTAGGAATGCCACAATAAGAACATTTGAAGTTGCGATTATACTGGACTAAATAATAAACTATATTCGATATTATCACGACATTTATCAAAACATAATAAACTAAAATAACTTTTTTTAGTATCTCAACTTACCCATAAGACACACATATTTTTCTTGTGGAAAACAAACAATTAAATAATCTTAAACAAGTTAAACAAAATAAATGATAGCCGCCCTGCATTCAAAAATATTCTCAATTCTCTACCATGGCGTCGAGGTTAAAGGCCTTTTTATATATAAACATGATGAGGAAATTCACCCCAATGAATTACTTGTGAGTAATTGTTGTTGCAATCCCTACTACTGACCATGTGTCATCTTGAGTTGTCATGTGACTAAAACAAAGGAGCCAGATAAAGAGAGGCCTGTGTGGCGGAAACCTTTAGGACTGAATGTAAATGTTGACGTCATGGCGACGAGGACTCTGACAGCCGATAATTACAGCTTCTTCAGGAGCCGGGGTCAAGTGCCTGATGAAAAGCCAGCGGACGGGACGCTGGAGGGAGGGTCCTAATTGAGAGGTGTCCATGGTAACGACAACAGCTGGGGTTAAAATGAAGGGCCCGGTTACCGTGGTTATGTGTTAGGGTCCCCTATATTTGTGTACACTCTTCACATTCTCTGCCCCCGGCCCTTTCATTCCCTTCACTTTTTGTCTTTGGTCCTTTCCCATCCACTGACCTCATCGTCTGAGTGTTTTTCTTCCTCATTTCTCTCACGACCCTATAGATGTCTTGCTCTTTCTCCCCCGCTCTCACAAACACACCTCATCCTCACCCTCTTTACCACCGCTCCTTCATTCTCAGCCCGGGAACATGTGTCGCTAAGCGAGGCGCTAACGTAGCCAGGAAGTTTAATGTCAGACAGAAGTAAAGCTGTTGCACTTTTTGAATGTGCCGGCTTTTTCACTCAATAGATGGTCAACCACATTTTTTATATCTCAGCAAATATTTGATTGACTTCTGGGAAATGTGTACATTCATGGTCCCCAGAGGATGAACCCTACTGACATTGGTGATTATCTGACATTCCCAACTAGCGCCATCAACAGATCAAAGGTTTTATTTGCCCAATATTTTTGGTTTATGGGCAAAACCCTGCAAATCTAATGAAATTCCCATTAGCCATAACCCATTATAAAGTGTTAGCATGCTAATATGCTAAACCAAGACGGTGAACTTGTTCAACTTTAAGCCTGCTCAACATAAGCACGTTAGCATTGTCCTTTGTGATCATGTTAGCTGATGCTACTCTAGTATGGCGTTTAACTCGTGTTTTCATTGTTCCTCAATTATTACGATGTGAATTCATTGATTTGATAAATGTAATTGTATTCAAATAAATGGTCATTATCTACATGGCAAATTCAAAATCAGTTTTTAAGTAGGTTTGGACAAAAAATAATGTATTGTCTGTAGGTGTCTTTTTTGTGATTTAGTGCATAACAATGAAGACGGGGAAAATACAGTTATGAACTTAATATGCTTTATAATAGCTTTTTTTAAACAGATTTTTTGCAGAAAAGTGGAAAAACATGGATCAAGGAATGTTCAAAAGTACAGATATTTTTCTGATTTCCGCAAAAAAACTAATTTGTATTCTAAACTAATTTCTGGTATGTTTCTATCCAGTTAAAAAAAAAAACACTATAAATAAACCATGAAGGAAGAACAGTTTTATCTGCTGGATGTGATCCAACTGAGCCACGGTGGAGATTCTCTTTCTCTTTATTTCTCTTTCGTTTCCCTCCTTGCTGCTGCGCTGTGATGTCAGCTGCACTGTGATGTCAGCACTCGTGCCCTCTCACATGCTTTTATTATTTCTGTCTTTCACTTTCTCCTGTCGCCCCTTTAACTCTGGTTTTTGTCACTCTTGGACTTTGATCTTATGTCTGTCCTTATCTCACCCTTTTTATCACCCGCTCTCACGAGATAAAACTCCTTTCCTAACACCTTTTTCCCTTTACTGTTTACCGCTTGCGTGTCACTGTCAATATATCGAAATAAAAACAAATTGTTATTCTTTTGAATCATCCTTCCTCCATTCTCTTTTTGTTTCCATCTATTTCTCTCACTGTGTGTGTCCGTCCTTCTCTTGCTCATCAACCTGAGATTAACTAAGGCCCTAAAACCAAAAGAGTTTGGATGCAGATTTTTATTTTCTCACGGGGTCATAAACCCATCGCTCTTTCTCCTTCCCTCACACTCCCCCTCCCTGCTTTCCCACAATCCATCCATGCCAGGCTTCTGTGTGACAGCTCCTTCTTTCCCCATTTCTCTTCATATAAGCAGTGACTCCTGAGTGATGACTGGAAAAGTGCATCTACAAACAGTGTGCTAAGATTGCCTTGGTGACTAGCTAATGTCAACACACACTAACATGACCCTTGACCTTCCCCTGATGAGCGCTCTGACCGAACAGTCAGAGCTCCAGAGGTCAACATCAGTGTGTTCATGCTGATCCTGAGTCAGTCAGGTCACAGAGGTCAGGCTGGCTTCCTGCTCCTAGTCAGCTCAGTGTATTTGTACTGCATACACACCTCACTCCAACACCCATCATACGAGAGGTGAGCCATGACAACGTTATGTCCAAACTAGGAATATGACACCATTGTTGTGGTGGGGGTTAATCAGTGGTAACAGATGTAGTCTGTAGGGCAGGAGTTAAACATCTATTGAATTGAATGAATGTCATTGATGAAGGAACGTCTAATGATATTTCTGGCTATACTGTAAACTATGTGTATTTGGTTTTGACAAACATTTCTTTATTGGCTACAGACTTTAGAATTGTTGTATCTTGTGATAAGACGGTTCAGGGGGTGTTACGTCCAAAGACGACGCTGCTTTAAACAGTGCTAGTGGCTGAGTTGGCGTTAAAGGTGCTTCAGGTTTTCATGATTTCTGATTTCACTACACAATTAGAATGGACAGAATCATTCACGATAAATACTTATTATAATGCTATCAGTCAAATGTGTCTCTTTTTTCTAATCAAATGAATTACACTCAAAAACGTTTAGGGAGAATGGGGGAGAGTCTGGGAACATACGCGTACTAATGGACAAGTTACACAAATAGACAGGGATTTCTTTTTCAAGATAGCTGGATTATTTTATTGTATTATCATCTTTATTGTAATTTACATTATATCACAACTTTGTCTTTTAAAAAACATTGTCATCGAGTGATATAGTGTTTTAATACCCTTATTTAACACATGCATTTAACAAATGATGCCTCTTACAAGCAACAAGTACACAATCAAGTATTTCATAGTAAATCCATCAGATTCAAGGCGTATCACCGGAAAACAACACAGCCATTTTTTTTATACTATGAGAAAATGATTAACAGCTTTGAAAAATCATCACTTTTGTGAGGTTTACAGGATAAATAATAAGCAGAGTTTGTCATAAAAATGCTTACTCACATAGTTTCTGCAGAAATCGCTTTATTTTGCCTGTCATTGTTTAGACAGTTCCTTTATTACAAAGAGCATCCCAAGCACTTCTATGACAGTAGACTCCCGCTCATTTTGTGCTACTATAACTTATATTATATATTATATTATAACTTATATATCTTCTTGATAGCACATATTCCAAAAATAATGTTGTTTTTGGTGTGTGGCCCCTGAGGGAACAGAGCGTAGATGTTAAGTCTTTGTTCTTCTCTTTTCATTATGCAGGGTGAGGGAGAGGACAGGGGTAATTGGGCTCAGAAAACAAAGCTTAGCCAGAGATTGTGTGGATGTGTGTGAGCTTCTGTATTCCTCGGTGTGTGTAGGCTCAACGACCTTTCCTCTCAGCCAGATAATATCATTTAGCTCCGCAGGAATCCAGGCTTCCAGAAACACCGTGACTTTTGGACCGAGCCGCAGCCTGTGACCCCGTTTGACTCTTACTTCCTGAAGAGTTTTCCCTTATTTCTATCTCATATTTGCATCTCAGGACTCAGAAAACCCCACTTTCATTTCCAGAAACTCTACAGAGAAATCAGGCTTTGGGGAAATGTAATGACATCACTGTTTGCAGGGTGATAAGGGATGTAAAAGTGACTTGTGTGTAATGACCACAGTTTAGAGTTACAGGAAGTCAGTTTGAGATTTAATCTGACTTCAACCTTGCCTCCTCTTTCAGTCATTACTCACATCTCCTCAGTAATTCTCTGGCCCCCCTGTGTTTTGTGTGTGTATTGGGGGTCACACTCGTCCTCTACCCAGTTGATCCCCTCCTCTAATCTCCTAATGGCCTCTCGGGGTAGCCCTGTCTGTCTGATGACTCCTGGCTCTGTTCCTGTTCTCTTTGGACAGGACCAGCGATCCGCTTAGTCCTCCCGTCAAAACATAACTAACTCGCCTGTCAGCAGACTGGAGACCTTCAGTGTGTTCATCACACACTGGAAAGACGGCAAAAGGTAACCGAGCGGACCTGTTGCACAGATAAACAGAGAGGACAAAACAGCATGTTGGCTCCAAACATTTTCACACCAATGTCTTAAAATAACAAGCTTTGTAGTTAGACATTTCAATTGCTGAATAACAATAGATACATGTTTCTATAACCTGACAACCCTTCAGTGTCTCTTTTTAAAAGACCATTGTTTGTCTTATAAAATGTCTTCTGTTGTTAAATAGACTCTCAGTGCGCCCCGATCAGGCCCTGTGATCTTGAGGCCTGCTCCTCTCCGTTTGATTATTCATGCCTGGATCATTTACAGTCTGAGTTTGATTGCTTGTGCCTGTTTGACCCAGTGATGCCAGCCCGTTTGTATGGATGATCTGTGTGAATGTGTCACTGATAATGGGCTCCTCTTGTACTGAACATCACGGTTGGGTTTATCATTATTTCTCAAAGTTTCCTTGTTGGGAATGTGTTGTCCTTTTTCTGGTTACTTATAATACCATACCAATACAAGGACACAGACTTAACCAAAGTTAACAGAGTGAGACATTTGAACTTTAAACACCAAAGAAAAAGTTCAACAACAGAGCTTAGTGTCAGATTTTAGGTCGTTGGTTAGGGTTAGTGGTTAGGGTTAATGCTGAAAGGGTCTTTAAGAATCTTTAAGAATCTTTAAGAATCAACACTGGAGTCTACATGTAACTGAATATGCTTTTCTGTAACAGGGCCCAGTCTGCCCCCTAACTGCACAGTGTGGTACTGCATGTCAGAGTTCTCCTCAGAATGTGGGTGCTTTTGAAACGTTCCCTGCAGACTTTATAACAACTTATTACAACTGAAACAGAACTCCATAACTCTCACTGCTACAGGTACCTATATAGATATATATCATAGTTTAATGAGCACTACACAGACAGGTATGTCCACCGTATCTCGTACATCTCCCGGTACTTTTGTCCGGATTACGGGTCAGGACTCATTTTCCTGACGGGAAGTGTTTTATAGCATTTCTCCAATGCAGAGGTCAGAGGTCACGCAGCTGCAGGAGGACAGTGTGTAAGGCCGACAGACAGTACTGATGTGTCACGGTCATAACACATGCAGCTGTGTGGAGCCCAGGAGAATAGCTGTTTTCTTCACATGCAAAAGCATTGAGTTACAGCATCACAGCAACCCTAAACCTCACTTCTCCATTCAGAGCCGTTCACAAGACTGTAAAACGATACCATAATACTTTATTGTCAGATCCAGTCTACATTGTGTCTTGCATCACAGCTGCTGCATTTGAAGCATGACAAATATTTAAGACAAGAAACAAGGACATCGAATTTTAACTTAACATTAGAATCACAGAGGTTAATATTCTCCGGACTCTTTAACCTACAACTGATCTGGGATTCAATTCCGTACTTAATTTAATGATTGTGCTTCAGTGTAACCTTCTAAAACTGTGGACAGGGTTGGGGTCCAAGAATTTTCTTTGGCAAGCCACGGTAACTTACTATGGTCGTATCTTTCCATAATGGTACTAAACAATGTTTATTAGGAAGAACATTTGATCTTTTTTGATTTTGTATGTATCTTATTGTCAACACAGAGCTATCCAAGCTTTTTTCTTTTGTTATGCTAAAAACACAGATAGCTACGGTTTAGCGTTGTTATTGTGAGCAGCCTGCACAGGTGTGTGCTGGAGGTGGGGGGGGTTCAGTCAGGCAGATGGGACTGTCAGAGGAGGATATGGAGAGATATATCTTTTTTTTATTGCAGCTGTGTAGTCATGAAAGTCCAAGGTCAGAGGCTTCAACACGCTGATGGGACTGCCCTCCTCTCCCTCCTCTTCCTCCTCTCCCTCCTCTTCCTGCTGCTCATCCTCCCTCCTGTCCTTCAGCAACATGCTTCTTCCTGTTTCCTCCTTCAGTCCTTAACAGCAGGGATTCTGCTTTAAACAGAGCCGGGTATTGTTAGTGTTTTAAAGGCGTGCCAGTACGATATCCACATTTTTTGCTGATACAACATATCGTTTTTTTTTTTATACTTCACTTGAACTAACATGCTGCAGAAATTGGAAAACTTATGTTTTATTTTGACTCAACACAAAGCAGTCATAAAAGGCCTCAACTTTATACAGTCAAAAATCAGCAAGTATATTATTAATAGAGGGAATATCTGAGCAAAGGTTAAGTTAACAAGACTAATGATACTAAATAAGTATTCATACCAGCTTACAATATGACTGTTTTTAAAACACTCTGTACTTGCTTCAGACATGTTTTGGTTGTCCTGCAACCAATCATTGTGTTAATTAGTTCACTTAATGATAGTTTTTCTTGGTGACTTTTTTAATCTTGCGGCCTGTAAAACATTGGGTAACAATGTTTAAAATACGTATAAACTATTTTTAGGAGCCCATAGAAACGTCATTCCCTATCTTCTGTGACCAACAGTAAAAAAAAAGACAAGTTTATCGTAAAGTTCAGACATGCACAGAACAGCAACACTTTCTGAAGCTTGAACCATCAAATGTTTCACATTTTTACTCAACTTTAATTGCTAATAGTTGATTATTTTCCTTTTGATTACCTAATGCGCTTATCAGCTCTAGTCAGCTCCTCCTTTTGAAAAGCCTTTACATGTTGGATTCATGCAACCACAAACTTTACATTCACCAGCATCCTGCAAACTGCTTTGTATAAAAGCATGTGCCAAGTGAATACATGTAAATGTATTATCATGTTCTGACACTAGATGTGTTTCCTTTTAATATTTTCTGGAATATAGCTGATCACAGAACGTGTTTTATGATGGCAGCTGTCCTCCGCGCTGCAGCTGCTGCTGATCTGTGGTCAGCTGCAGGACATATTTCCATACCCTGATACAGTTTACAGCTCTGCCTGCACCCATCTGTGCACGAGTCCAGCATATTTCTGTGCGTGTGTGTGTTTGCATACTTGTGTGTGTGTCAGGGTGACCTTGCATCCTATCTAAGGATGCTGACTGTGAGAATTGAGCCGTACTGGGGGAGAGAGACGTGACACGCTGCTGGATTAAAAACACAGGAGAGAAGCAGACAATATGCAAAATAATTTCTATTTAGAGTGTGTGTGTGTGTGTGTGTGTGTGTGTGATGTGTGTGTGTGTGTGTGTGTGTGTGTGTGTGTGTGTGTGTGTGTGTGTGGTGTGGTGTGTGTGTGGTGTGTGCTGTGTGTGTGTGTGGTGTGTGTGTGTGTGTGTGTGTGTGTGTGTGTGTGTGTGTGTGTGTGTGTGTGTGTGTGTGTGTGTGTGTGTGTGTGTGTGTGTGTGTGTGTGTGTGTGTGTGGTGTGTGTGTGTGTGTGTGTGTGTGTGTGTGTGTGTGTGTGTGTGTGTGTGTGTGTGTGTGTGTGTGTGTGTGTGTGTGTGTGTGTGTGTGTGTGTGTGTGTGTGTGTGTGTGTGTCTAAAGTTTCCAGACTCAGCATTTTCTGCAGACATGGGGTATGACCCCTGACCTCTCGACCCTGAAAGCTGACATACACAGAGGCACATACATGCAGCCCATGTACCATGTCAGTGTGTAAACTAATATACTGATGAAATGACCTTTACATGTGAAAACATCTAGTTTTTTTTAATGGGTCAACGCATAGAAAAATATCTTAAATTCTGAAGAATTCAGTGCAGGTTATATGAGATTTAGTGTATTAGGTTCCTTAAAAGCAAGTCCAACTTAACATTTTTGTTAAACTAACCTAATGCATACAATAACATGAAACCTGTCGACTAAATAAACTAATTTATTGTCAATGTTTTAATGACTATTATGTTGATGTGACGTGAAAATTATGAGCATAAAATATGAGTCTTGTGTGTATACAGGCAAGAAATCAATTTATAACAAAGTTTAATACATGAGAAATGTCCTAGTTAAAAAGAAAATGCTGATAATACTTCCACCAGTTATTACGGAAAGTACGTCCACACATTCTTTGTCTGAAACAATATTGTAAAACTACATTTAAAAGCTTTAAAGTAAATGTATGAATGATGTAAGCTGATTAATACTGACAGATGTCACTGTGAGACCGACCGGTGGTTTTTGGTGCTCTTTGTGACACTGGTCTGCAGTCAGTGGTTACAGTGTTAAACCCAACACACACACATGTTGGTCTCTTCTGCCCCACAGTGGCTGCTTCACACTCTTTACCACAGCACACATGCGGTTGCTCTGTTTCCTCTTTAGCCTCCTCTCACTTTTATTTCTACTGTACCTCCCTCTTTTACTCAAACAATCGATGTTTAATTTAGATAAAAAAACAGAATTCTCTTTTTTTAATTGCATGCTTTTTTATCGAGTTTCTTATCTTTTTCCTATTTCTATTCATATACAGTGCTGGAATACATTTTTTTAAATGTGTTTTAGGAGTTAGGGTATTCGTTATTTTAGGACAGGGAGGACATTGGGTAATGTAGTTCTGCTGTCGGTTTATAATTTTTTTTACAAAACTTTAGAATAGTCCCTTTAAAGAAAGTTATCTTTAATACATTAAGAATTTTATTTTATAATTAAAGTAGCCTAACTTAGGGACAGAAAGGCAATGCAGTTCTAATGCATGCTTCTTAAAACCGAGTGCCCGCTTTAAAATACTAACCTTTAATATCTGTATATTTATTTTTATTAATATTACTATATCATTTTTCAATTAGTCTATCTTGGAAACATGGGGGCCCTGGGAAATGTAGTCCTGCTCTCTAAAAACACTATAATATGCTCTATTTCTAAATACCTTATTATGCTACATTTAGGGAAAACATTTCAAGCCCATGTTAGGCACATTTTGTACCCAAAGGACTCTGGGTAATGTAGTTCTGTTACAATGTGAGCCTCACTGGTGGAAAGCACCGGATAAACAGCTGATCACATCAGCATCAAATCTCCATTACCTCATGTTAGCTGCTAATTGTAGCGATTAGGAAATGACTAATAGGAAAGATCCTCATTACTGCCCTCTACATGTTCCAGCCTTTATTAATACCATGTGTGAGCAAAATGCTGTTTGAGAACTTTCTTAATCATATGACTGTTCTCCAATAAATATCATGCATTTCAAAATTCCAAATGTTTTTTTTAAGTTTGAGGATTGTAGGATTGAATGTAGCAGCGTTATAAAAAATGAGCTAAAGGTTTCTCCCCTTGCAGCAATATGATGTCGTCAGATTGATTGTGGTTGTGTGTTGTTGTGACCGCAGGTTGCTAGGGGTAAAATGTCTGTGGCTTTTCAGCGCTCAGTTGATAACCTGACCACACACACACAGCAACACACAGACTGTACAGACGAGAGGTGAGAGTAACCCGAGGACCCCCTGCCTGCCAGTCTGCAGCCTGAATCACGCTGTAAAGTGTCTGTCTGTCACACACACACACACACACACACACACACACACACACACACACACACACACACACACACACACACACACACACACACACACCGTCAGCAGACATCATTCAAAGATAGCAGAGCATAAATATCGCAGCCAGGATGCATTGCTCACTCATAGCAACAGGGGAAAACACACACACACACACACACACACACTCACCTAACACCCAAATACACACACCCTGCACAATCTATTGCCAATGTATACAAAGACACATAGATGCAACATGGACACATTCAAATAGATAAAAACTAGCTTTACTGACCTAATATTAAAATATAAAAAATGAGTTTTACAGGCTGATGTAAAAAATACACATACACAGGAAGAAGAGCATGTGGGTATCTACTATGTGGTTTTTCTTTGGAAAGTGAGGCAACCATACGCACACGCACACGCACACGCACACATAGTACACAGTTTCGTTTGTTTCATCCGGTTTCATTCATATACCGTTTTTCTAACGGTGCACTCAGTCCAGCGGCTTGTTTCAGGGGAAAGGAATTCACTGGTGGAGTGTCAGAGGGCGAGCAAGGTTTAGTTAGAGAGGGGGAGAGAGAGAGAGAGAGAGAGAGAGAGAGGCGGGGGGAGAGAGGGAGGGCATCTGAATGGAGAGAAACACTCAGAGAAGTTATTAGCTGCGGTGCTGGAAGTAGAGAGATGCTGTAGAAAAGAAGGGATAGTTTTTGTCTTGTGTCAAAACAGAAGAAGTGAAAGGAGAAGGAGGATGTTCCTGTTGGCGGACATTTAGAAACTTTTTGTGAACATTCTACTTTATGGACACCCAGGACACATTTTGAGGCTACAGCTTTTGTTTTGGATATTTGTCGCTTTTTTGCCAGCTCTTAAAGCTACTTGCCATTTTTTATGAGTTTGGGAGAGTTCTGGAGACACGATGAACTTCCTCACAGACCCCTCGGTCATCGCGCCCATCCTAGTGGTGACTTTCCACCTCTTGACAGCGGCTGGATTTTGGTTTTACTGTCGCCGTCGGCAGCGAACTCCCAATTTGGATCAAGGTAAACTGCAAACTTCTTATAAAGCGGAAGGAGGACACACTAATTATGTATTATCACCACTCCAAGATGTATCTGCTCTTTGTAGGGAGACAGGAGATTTGACACCCCATGTGCTTCCTGTTTAGGCCCCACCCCTTTTTGCTGTGTCTATTTTGCACTGGACAGCTTCACTCATCTGCCTCTAGCATGTGCATTGGCTTTGAAATGAGCTAGTAGAGTCCTTGTCACGGTGCTAAAGTGTTAGCGTGCATTAGCATGTCACCTCCATGTTTTCTATTTTAGCTTAAGTGGAATGCAAAGCGGCTCGTGCTGTAAAGGTGACTCCGTTCCCCCCCCCCCCACCCCCCTTACAGTGAGACATTGCCTTTGTTCTGCAATCCATTGCTGCATCTGCATGAGTCAGAGGAGCAGAATCTTCCATATTTGGCTCTTTTTTAGAGAGAGGGAATTATATTTCATCAGCTATTGAATCATATAGTTACATCTACAGTATGTAATTCATGCTTACGTGCCTGGCTGTGTCTTGTTGTTGTACACCAAACAACGAGCTGCTGTGAAGCCAGTATGCTGCAGAGTTTCGTCATGTGTCTAATTATTCCGAGCTAATGCTAAACACTGATGTAACAGCGCCTTTTTTGCAGCATTAAACACATTCCAGTCACTTCAGCCTCAGTCCTAATCGCTGGATTAAAGCCCGATACAACTATATATTTATGATGTAACTGTTCAACTATTTTGACGTTATGTTTATACAGACTTGTATACCTTTTGTTACTGTTGGTTTACATCCAGTGTCTCCTAACAGTGGAACAGTTGATCTGAACTCTGGGCTACTCAGCTTTGGTTTAGGACATGTGGCTACATTTAACCCGAGAGAAACGATTGGCTCTGATTCACCAGGGGAGAGATATCTGGCAGGACATTAAAGTGCAGATCAATGAGCTCCATCAATACTCAGAGAGGAGCAGATTGAATGTGAGTGCGACAAGAGAGCAATGAAGGTGAGAAAATGTTCAAAAGGGAAAGAGCCCCAAAAGCAAAGGCAGCCATGAAGCAAAGCATAGAAAGAAATAAGGTGACAAAGATATAGAGGGAGAATCATGAGTAATACAATTTATCCAACATTCTAATGACCATTTCATAATTCTCTCTAAATCATTTCTTTACACATTATCTGTAGGCCTCTTCTTTTCTTGTATTTCTTTAATTAGTCTTTGTCCTATATCAAATGTCTTTGGTAGATTTGTTTTATATTTAGTTAACGTCTGGTTTGTTACTAAAAGTCTCGGCATATTCATCTCATCCTAGTCAAAGAAAACTGTAATATTTTAGTTTTTGTCAATTAAACCATTAGTCTTTATTCTTCAGTTATTACTTCTTTTCCCCGAGCTGTTTAGTTGTCACTGTTCATTTGAGCTCAAGTAAGTTGTTATGAGTTCCACTGACTTTGCTCGTAGTGTGTCGCTGCTGTTTTGCTGAAACGGTAGCGACCACATTACACAAAACTGCTGTATTCAAAAACAAAAAACAGTGTATAACATTTAGAGAATTTCTTTAAAACTATATTTTAATCTCGTCTATCGTCACTAACAATGTTGCATGTTAAAAACGTAGCTCGTGTTGAATGACTTTGGTGCTGTCAGGTCGTGGTCTCTTCTTATGGAAAAATGATCTTAAGTTTATATATTAGAGTGCTGGACAGCTGCGAATGGTTTCATGTGCGCTGAAATATTTTCACTATAGTTAACTCAAGTTGTATTAACTCTTCAAGTAGTTCATTTGTAACCGTTAACATGTTTGTCTCTCATAATGAGTAATATGGTTTTAGGGACATTCCCATTTGAGTGATTTAGATCTGAGAATAAGACAGAACTTAACTCAAGCGTCAAACTTGACTTTCATGTTTACTGACTGTTTGATCTGGTCTCTAGGTTATGCACAATCCATTTCTGTGACACAGATGCAGTGTGTGTGTGTGTGTGTGTGTCTGGTGCAGTCTAGCGTGATGCTGTGGTCTCAATCTTACTTTTCTCATCACAGGAAACTGAGCCCTTCACGGTGCCAGGCATGGTAGGGGGTGTGTGGTGTGTGTGTGTGAGTTATCACAACATGTTAATCATGGTGGTTTACACTTTCTTTGAAATTGCAGAAGAGAGAGTTCTTCTGATAAATAAGACGTTTGTGGTTTTTAATTCCATTAGATTACTGAGCACAACAAAGGAAACAGATGACGTATTTATTGAGATGTGTGTCAGTGAGAAAACCCAGCTGACCCCAAATCACCTTCAATTATTAACATGGACTTTGGATATGCTCTGTCATCAGATAAATATGACAGCAGTTTACATTCTTTATTCGTTTATTGTTTCATTTTATTAGGTGTGTTTAACATTCTGAACCAAATACTTCCATACACTCTCGTCTTTACTTGCAGTCTGAGATATTTTTTTAGATGAATTTTATCATGTTTTTCTTCTTACCTGTGTACAAGGAAGGTGTCTGTACCATAAGTGTATTATTAAAACTCTATTATCATCCGCAATTTCAACTTTTGCTCTTCCCCTACACACCTGCCGAACAGTGTGCAAAGGTTCTGCTCTCAAGAGTAGGAACCTTTTAAGTTTCTCTGTGGCCACTGGAGGGCAGATTGAACCTGTTGGTTATCTGATGACAGGCTGCTGGCCAACTGGACAGCTGGTTAGTGTGTGAATACGACTTACTTGGCTACAAAGCAGAAACAAAGAACGTTTTTTTAAACTACCTCCTGACTTGACTTGTCCTGCTTTACAAACATTTACCATTCAGTGTTCGTAGCTCGAAAAGAGTGAGAAATTGGAAGAGAGGCGGAACAGAACAAATAAAAAAAGAGAAAGAGGGATGGAGGCTGCCAGCCTTTGAGAGAGGAAGAGGATAACAAACCTGGGAGCCAGCCTGTGCGATGGAAACTGAAAGAGAAAGTAAAAAAAGAGAGGATAACATAATGGACCATCAGAGGAAAACATCCACTCCATGATTGAATCACAAGAGAAGGATGCCAGGATACCGGAAGACAGCAGCGAGAGAGAGGGAGGGAGATTAGAGGTGATAAAGGGAGAGAAGGAGGGAGGGATAAGCATGCTGCGTGGTATTACAGGCTTTAGCTCCGTCTGGTATTTTTAGTGCGGATGGTCTGATGGAGATGGAAAAAAACGGAGCTTCACTGCGAAGTAGCGGAGGAAAGAATCTAACAGCAAGAGGGAGCGAAGAGGGAGAGGAAGAAGAAGGAGGGATGAAGGAGATGAAGGAGTGACGTCGCTGCTGCTGCTGGAGGAGGAGGAGCTTGTTGTGGCTGTCAGAGTGTGTGTCCCTGTCTGGCTGGATCAGCTGTGTGTGGATCTGCAACCGCAGAGGACACTGATGCTGACGTATCATCCCGATCACTTCCTGGGTCCGCGCCAGGTCACATGACTTTCTGAGGACGCCAAAGCCCAGCTGATGTCCTGTGCAGACTCACCGCTGATTCCTTACTTTCTCTTTTTTTTTGTAAAACATGACAGAGCAGAAATTATTCAAAACTGCGTCTGCGCTCTCTGGGACAGCAGGGCTATTTTGAGACACTGCGATACACAAGTAGGAAGGGGGTAGAGCGGTGTGACTCAAATCTGAGTTCGAAGGCAGGCCTGGACGGGGTATTGTCTCGTCGTGATTAGATGATGAGCTCAGTACCAGGCGGTGGAGCTAAAGCCTGCGAGAGGCCGCTCTCTCACCGCTGAGAGCTCACTGTGGCTGCCTGAAAACACAGGTCTGGACCCAGGCCAGATATGACATGGGCTTTTCTTCAGTATGTACGCCCTCGTCTATTCTCATTACTGTCCTGCTCACACAAGACTCTGATGAGATGATTGACTTTGACTGTTTTGTTCCTTTCAATATCAAATTATACAGCATCACAAATGTGCCTGGCCTCTCTTGATGAGACTAAAGTCCATTTATGACCAAGCCTGTTTTCTGTTCCTTCAGAAAGTGACAGAGTTCGCTGAAAAGAAGCAGGGGGTTGAGTCTTTTATTTAAAAAATAAATAAAAAAAGCCGGGAACTTAAAGAAAGGAAACATGGGAAAAGGAGAAGGAGTGAAGGCAAGGAAATGGAGATATCAGGGAGCTGCTGCCTTCTGGCGTCTGTCAGCTTGAACCAGACAAGTGTATGTTCGTAAAGGATTGGCAGAGCAAGTCATATTTTGGATGCTGTTTTGTTTTTCTGGAACACAGAAAGAACTCAAGTGGATTACATCATCGCTAATGGATTTGTCTAGGACTTAAAACACGATTTCTATTCAGAAGAAGGTCTACTGTTCTGCTATTTGACAAAAAGAGAGCGTCTGTTACCTGAAAATGTCGATTAAATTACCCACAATTATTCTTTTCAAATAAAAAATAGAAAGTAAAAAAACGAAAATATTCTCTATGGATGCAGTTGCCTACCTGCGCATTCGAGCAGATGGAAAACAGCAAAGAAAATAAGAGGAGTAAGCAGCACTGCATCTCTGCAGAGCCACCGTCAGCTGCAGTGTGACTGTAAACAACGAGCGAGTGAGCAAGAGAATAAGTGAGAGAGAGAGAGAGAGAGAGTGCCACTGCCTGGTGAGGAAGTAGAAGTGGGGCCGTCCTTTTCTGGTCTGAAGAGGAGGAGCGGCGGCTGACATTGACACACACGTGTGAGAGCAACTGCTGCCGGGGGAGGAGTGGGGTGGGGGAAAAGGCCGGCAAGGAGACATGGCAGTGAACACAACGACCAGGGACAGAGGGAACCACTACGGCAGGAATACACCAAGACACACACAGGAGTAGACACTCCTCTAACCTGCTGTACCTGCCGGTGCTCACACACACACCCGGCAGCTTCTGGAAACTAGAGAGAAGCTTGTTACTATTATTACCTCACCCCTGTCTTGGATTATTTTCTATGGAGCTCTGATTGGAGGACATTTCCTCAGCGGATTATGATGTGGTCCGACTACAGGAATGAATGCCAGCTCAACGCTCACCTGTGCACGCTCATGTGCTGCCTAGGTCAGTGTGTGTGTGTCACAGCAGGACACTGTTTACATGCTGTCAGCACGTGGATCAGTGTGTTTGAACACTTCCTGTTTGTGCACACACCGGTGACAACATATTTAATGTGGTGTCTATTAATCATTGTGGGTGTCTGGGCAAAGTGTGTGTGTGTGTGTGTGTGTGTAAAGTGTGTGTGTGTGTGTGTGTTTGGACAGCGTGGAAGGGGGCGTGTTCTTCTTAACAATGCCCGCCACTGTCGCTGAATGGGTGCCTCTCCGTGGCTGTCACTCACACACCTCTACTGTTCTCACAACTCTGTTTCTGTTTCAATAACAATGATATAATCAAGACTTTATTACCATACCTTCATGAACATGATGAGGCTTCACGGGTGCAGTGAGAAGCGTGTGTGTGATCTAATAACTTGTAAAAAGCAGCATAGTGTTTTCACCAGGCTAACCAGACAGGTTTGGGTAGGCGTGTTGCAGTGGTGAAACTATTTTGCAATGGTGTGTTGAAATATTTGTTCTCAGCCTGGAGGGATTGCCCTTTATGTAAACTCTCTGTCACCCATGTGTGTGTGAGTATTGAAGTGTTGAGATTGACCTCTGTCCAGTATCCATATTTGACCCACAAATGACATGTCAACTCTACATTTTGTGAAACCTTTCTACATGTGGAGTCTGTTGAAGGTGTGAGGGCTAATTGTAAAGGTGCGGGTGATTTTTGAAGGAGGAAGTGATACCGTCTCTCCTCATGGCTGCTCTCTCGTATGGCTTCTCCATGGCAACTGATAACAGCTGGCTGGAAGGGAAGTACCTGTTCTCTGATTGGTTGTTTGAAAAACTGGAGGGAAAATACTCCTCTGTGATTGAGCTGTTGAGTGAGCGAGTGCTCGTGTTGGTATGAGGAATAAACGTATTTTAAAATGGTTTTATTTTACCTACATTTAAGCTACTGGAGGGAATATTTGTACATAATATTTACAATTTATTTTAATCAACTTCAATTGCGATACAGATAATGACCTGGATAAAAAACAATATCCTTTGCAACATATTTAAGTACATGTTTTTTTCACAAGAACATACAAATGCAAATAATTGTTTAGTTACATTCTTTTATTCTGTTTAGATTTGACTGCTATATGTCTTTTATATATGTTTGATTTCTAATATAGCATTGCTATTTAGGACTGTAGCTTACTTATTTTTAATGATCTATTCCTCATAGTTTTATTTCCTCTAATGTTCGATTAACTGTCGGGATTATAAAATGTCACAAATTCCTAAGGCCCGGTGATGTCATCAAATGTTTCCATGTTTGATTGATCGATTTTTTGAAATGATTGTCGATTATTTTTCTGTCCATCAAGGAAACTACCGGTAACCAACTTGCTCCATAACCAACAAATATTATTGAACATGTTTTTACATGCATTGCACACATTACATTTTGCATCCCTTTTGGTGACTAAAACCGTTTGGTAACCACATCACTTGAAAGGATGTGAACTATCCCTCCAGCAGGAAGTAGATATATGAGAGAATGGCGGGAAAGGAAAAGGAGAGCGGTCTGTGTTTTCTCCCAGACAGACTGATAGGAGCAGACAGAGGCGGGAAAGGAAGAGAGGCTCAATCAGTGTGGAGGAAAAGGGGGTGATGGTGGTGGTGGTGAGGGGGGAGATAACACAGTTGTGGCCCAGCATCAGGCTCTATTCCTGGCCTGGCTGCCTCACCACTCTGGCCTCCGGAGGCTGGAAGTCACACACTTGAGACTCAGAGGAAGGTTAATCACTGAACGGAAGAAATACAGAGCTCTATATAAAGTAGTTAACATGCAGGCAGCCTTTTTCCAGTCATGAAGTGGGAAAGAAAACAAACAAACATAGTAAACATAGCTGTTAAAGACTTTACAAGAGGCGACGTTTGCAGATATAGAGGATCTTATCAACAGGACCTTGAGCCCATGAACTCAAAGAAACTCCACAGTTTCTCAACCAAGTCTTTACATAGGGAAACCAAAGATGTAGCACTGTGACGAAGAGTGTGTTTGAATGTGTTCTTATGTTAGGCCTGTACCAATAATCTATTGTAAATTATTATTGAAGGTTTATCTTCCCACAGTTAAATGAACACAATGTCTGGGGTATTGGCGTTTAAAATACCTCTTTGCTCATAGAAGACTCCGGAAGAATTGCAGAGTAGCAAAACCTGATATTGAAAGCTGAGCTCTGTTGATTTGGTTTTGTGTTTTGGTATTGTTATTTATAATCTCCTTCTAGGAGGAGGAGGAGGAGGAGCTCTTATTTTGAGTCAAAGATGTGCACATTAGCAGGAACATTGAGGATAAAGCAGTGCTTTGTGTCTGTGTGGGTGTCTGAGCTTCTGTGGTGGTTTGAAAATGAAGAACATCTTTCCTGCAGAGACCCTCTCATGTTGTTATACACAGGTCAATGTAATCCATGCCTGGTATTTGTCTAAATGGATCAGCATCATCACTTACTGTGTGTGTGTGTGTGTGTGTGTGTGTGTGTGTGTGTGTGTGTGTGTGTGTGTGTGTGTGTGTGTGTGTGTGGTGTGTGTGTGTGTGTGTGTGTGTGTGTGTGTGTGTGTGTGTGTGTGTGTGTGTGTGTGTGTGTGTGTGTGTGTGTGTGTGTGTGTGTGTGTGGTGTGTGTGTGTGTGTGTGTGTGTGTGTGTGTGTGTGTGTGTGTGTGTGTGTGTGTGTGTGTGTGCTGTGTGTGTGTGTGTGTGTGTGTGTGTGTGTGTGTGTGTGTGTGTGTGGTGTGTGTGTGTGTGTGTGTGTGTGTGTGTGTGTGTGTGTGTGTGTGTGTGTGTGTGTGTGTGTGTGTGTGTGTGTGTGTGTGTGTGTGTGTGTGTGTGTGTCACTGGCTGCAGCTAACACGCTGGATTAAGATTATGTTATTAACCTTCCTCCTCTCTTTATTTTCTTTCTTCAGATGAGCGGGACAGGGTGCAGAAGAAAACCTTCACCAAATGGGTCAACAAGCATCTCATCAAGGTGTGTATCACTGACACTAAATGTGCTGGGTTTGGCCTTGTGGGGTTATTTTATATTAAATGCTGAAGGTTTGTTCAATAGAAATAGGATGTTACTTAAGCAATAGCTCACGACAGGCCGTGGTATATGCTCATTATATCACAGCTAAGGGGCGTGGGGGTGTGGCACCAAGTGTGGCAAGTGTGGCAATATGAAAGAAAAATACACACTCTAATTTAAATGGTTTTTATTAGTAAATAATGATGTTCAAAATAAAATAGTCCCTCCGTTGCCTTCTGCACAAAACATAGTGCGAGGTGGTTGCTATGCAACAACACTAACAGCTAGCGAACATATTAGACAGAGAGTGTTGATAGATTATTATTATTTATTTACATTAATGTGTATGTTGCCGTTTATTGTGCACCCACTGAAAAACTGTCCAGCATCAGTAGCATGGCTTACGTGGTCACTTGTATAGGCTGAGGTTGTTCTAGGCTGTTGCTTGGCGTGGCGAGAATATTGCTCCACTTTCTCCGGTCCCCGAGATTCGGCTTCCAGTAGCTCTGGAGAGAGCTTTCGCACCTGTGGCCACTAACGGTCATAATTTCTCTGCTTTGTTTCAAGACCCGCATCAGAAAGCTTTTGAATGGTGATACTTTTCCAGTTGGTCTACCTGCTCTTCACGTAGCTCTGCATGTCGTCGTTTAGGTGCATTTCTTTTCTGGAGATAGGCACTGCTCAATCCACTCCTCCATAGTAAGACCCCCCCGGAGGTCGAAGTTAAGTGAGGGATAATGTGCAGCGAGGCGGTCATTTTGGGTAAAAGAACACCCGACAGGCAGATCAAAAATAGTCCGTTGTTACTGTTTGAACTACGTAGCAACGGTAGGAACTGCTTCGATAGCGTTTTTGCGGACCTTTTTGATTACAGATTTGAAAACATTGTTGCTTGCTTTAAAAGTAGCACAATTCATTATGTGAAACCTTGGAAAGTATCTAGATATCCCTGCCCTAATGCCAAAGTAACTGGCAACTGAATATGTTTTGCCGTTTGATGTCTATGTCTGGATCGCTGCGTAAAAAGGAGGGTGTCTGCCCCGTTACTTCTCCGCTGTTTTCTTGTCCCAGTTTGAAAAGCAAACTGCATGCAGTTTGCTTTTCAGCCCAACTGTATACAGTTAAATCGACCGGACTTCTTTCTGCAGATGTGAGCGTCCTTAACAACGGTCAATAAGTCCTTGCTGCACATTATCCCTTACATGTTTCCATCTTAAGCTTTGTTAGTTAGTTAGTTTCTTAACGGACGTAATGTAACAGTTGTAACGGTTGTAGCTTTTCTCAGACGTGGAGGGATACTGACTTGTTGTGGAAAGTAACTACAATTCTACCCGTGATATACGCTCATTATATCACGGCTAAGAACCAATCAGATTTCTTGATTTGACTTGTCCGTTTTATAAAGTAAATTATAACATAAACAGATATAAAAGAGAATAAAAAGAAACAAATCTCCATATCTGAGAGGCTGAAAATGGCATTTCCTGGCAATTTTGCAATAAAAATGACTACTTTATCACTATAAATTATTAGAATAAGCACTAAACTAATCAATCAGAAGACCAATTGTTGCAGCTCTACTACTATCCGGCCTCCTATACCACCTAAAATAACATTGATCTCAAAATCAATGAAAGAAAAAGTCTCAGGTCGTAAAATTCCTGGACCATATGTCTTAAATCTCGCAGGAGGATAATAAAAGCTTCAGAAAAGCGCCTCTACGTGTCCCGGAAACCTGCTACGGATGAGTTTTACTGCCATATCACCATAAAGCAACTGAGCACAGTAAACACTAATCTCAAGGAGACCATGACATCTTCTTTTCTCCATCTACTTCTTCTCTGTCAGGTGTTCCTACACATCTATTAGTGTTATGTAAGCAGAATGTTAGCTTCATAAAACACTTATGGTTTCAATTTGCAATGTAGAGCCTCTTCTTGTGCTTCTAGGTTCAAAATATATTTACGTTTCTTTTAAAAAACACTTCCATCTGGTCCGTCTTCATCAGTGCTGTGTAACTGATCAGTGGTAACGGTACATCTTGTTAAAGCGTGTCCCTCTGTCAGGCCATGTTAACTATTCAAGCATGTGTTGTAGCAAAGGCAAAGCGGTATATATAAACTAAATGTGAGTTTTGAATGAATATTTAATAATGGTTGTGAATTCAGACCTTTGCTGGAATGCAAATATTAAATTATTGATTGGCAGACTGTCTTTGTCTCGCCAGGATACTGAACATGACTGTTTAATTTGAAGGCATCAATAAATAAATAAAAACTGAATGAATTAAATCTGAATGAGCAGCTGCATAAAGACTAAAACCCGTCTGTACCAAAAGCAGTTCCAGTGTGTTTTTGCCATTAATCCTAGAAAAAGACATGCAAAATCTGGTCTATACACACAACTTTTGTGTTTCCACAAGTATGTTAAATATTGGCAAAAAATAGGTGCTAAACATTCTGAGCTATTTACATTTGAACAACATCAACTTCCAACCGCTCTGGACCACTCGATATTTTGTCATGTGAGTGTTGGTCGCAGAGAAGTCATTCATATCTTCCCTTTTGCGCAGAGAAGAGCAGCATTTATTGTTTTTTATAAGAACTGATTAGTGCAAACAGTTTTTATTTTTAAACAGATTCTGCCTTTGACAAATGGTGTCATTTTAGCATTTTAGCATTTGTAATTTTTTTAAAGAATCTTGTCGGGAGGTTGTTACGTTTTAAAGGGTTGAATACAGTACAATAAGCTGTAGAGGACCAATAAGATATATATACCTGAAAGCCCTCAATTCACATCAAAGCATCAGTTGCAAAGAGTCGTGAACTTGAAGTAAAGGACATCAATTGTTGAAGATAATGAAACTGGAAGGAAAACAGTGATTTATAATCTCTGACATAACTGTTAGTCTCCTGACTTTGGCCCCTGACAGCTGCCTCTGCTCACTGTCACATCTGCACACACATGCCAGATCTATCAAATAAAGCACAGTGTGCCCCGTGTCACACACACATGCACACAGGCGGTAAGGACTCTGAGGAGAGGGGAATGCTGGGTATTTCTGCCACATGACCCAGCGTGAAGCGTCTGTCTGACCCCATAACTGTGGAGCGGCTGTCGTCACACAGCTCAGCCTGCGAGTGTCACTCTATATCAGCAAACACACACACACACACACACACACACACACACACACACACACACACACACACACACACACACACACACACACACACACAGCTCTCTGTATATGTAGGTCAGAGATGGAGAGTGAGAGCAGCAGGCGGAGAGAGGGGAGGATTTTTCACTCCTTTCATTTGTAATGGGAGGTTTGAAAAAAGAAATACTTATTATTACATAGGTACATGATTGTCTGATTAATTGAGTCATTGATCAACATAATTATTATTTGGCAGGAATTTAGATATTTCAATAAATGGTTTAGGCACGTTTTTAAGGAAACATTAAAAAAATAGTTTTGGTTCAATACTATAAAATATAAATATTTGGTGGGGGGATGACATGAAAACATGGATAACAAATGAGCGAGGAGAAACATCAGCTGCTGTTTGATGAGAAAGTGTTGGCAAATAAGTCATATTTCAAAAAGCCATCATGTCCCAACGATCGAACAGAGTGGGGTGAAATATTTCATCTATTGACTCTCAGCCAGGTCTGTACAAACCTCCGCCCTATCTGCAGGGATTTACAGACAAACGCACAGACAGAGGACACAACTGAAGCTAGGAGGGATGGAAGATTTAAGAGACGGAATAAAGAATAAGCTCCTGAGACAAAGAGAAGGGATGAAAACACATAGACAAAGATAGAAAGCGCTCCGCCCTCAGGAAGTTAGTTTCCGTTTTGCTCTGTGTGTCATGTCTGGTATTTGTTAGACCACTCAGGTGTGCAGGGTGTTGACAGGTGTGTATCAGTGTGTGTGTGTGTGTGTGTGTTCAATGCAAACAGTGTAATATAAACACTGGCCTCCGAGCTACCTGCTGGCATGCAGTGACTCTCTGACCCGCAGTGTGTTGACACAGTGAGCTCAGATCCAGTGGCTTTGCTTTAAGAAGTCAGGAGGAGAGAAGAGGCTTCTCACAGAGAGAAGAAGGTTAGCCGCACTGAAGCTAACAAGATGCTAAACCATATATCTGTCTGTTAGCCACACTGAAGCTAACAAGATGCTAATCCACATATCTGTCTGTTAGCCACACTGAAGCTAACAAGATGCTAAACCACATATCTGTCTGTTAGCCACACTGAAGCTAACAAGATGCTAATCCACATATCTGTCTGTTAGCCACACTGAAGCTAACGAGATGCTAAACCACATATCTGTCTGTTAGCCACACTGAAGCTAACAAGATGCTAATCCACATATCTGTCCATGTTATCAAATTAATTCAGCTACAGCAGCAAATGTTACTAGGAAACCACTATTGAGACAACAAACACATGGGAATACTATAAATAATGTTTGAATTAATCAGATTATAGAACAGTGAAATGTTAGATGCTGATTTTAAACAGAACTAAGCGATTTTGGTCGATATTTGTTTAGATCCAACCCTGCCTATTTAACTACGTTCCTTTTCAGCTAAACTGCATTCTGAAATACTTTCTAAGGGGAAAAGTATTTATTCCATGAATACGGTCACTATTTTAAATACTTGGTTTATGTTTTAAATTGAAACAAGACTAAAACACAACAAAACTAATTTGTTAAATTAAGTCAAACATAATTTGGCTTAAAATAAGTATGTTCATTTTCTTACAAAAAAATTAAGAGTTGACTTTAAGTTTCAAACCTTTGTCCATCCTTCCACCCCGACCTCCTCCACGGACATTGATCAGAAATTATTTGTGATATGTTGGAAACAACATTTTCCAGGAGACAATCCTTTTGCCTCAAAATGTAATTGACAATGATTTTGTTTTTTTGGGAATGTATGAAGCCCATGATGGATGAGAACTTGTTTAACCTAATGTCCATATGACCTGACAGGTGCTTCTAATGAATTTAGCTTGTAGCAGCCATTATTCGTGCGACCTAGAAAATCAAGAAATTATACACAAAAAAACTTGAGATAACCTGTAAACACTTAAACAGCAAGATTGTTGGGTGTACTTTTGCTAAGTCTTTACTATGCAGGCAGAACTGTATCGAATGTGCTCATAATGTTCAGAACTATATTTCCTGCTTGGATTTTCAGATACAGTATGTGAGGTTGCCAAAGCCCGTCACATTGTATCAAATCACATTAAATTGAGCAACATGTAAATCTGCAAACCTTTAATTTACACCAATTGGCATTCATATAATTGCCATCATGTATTCTACCATCCTTCTGTAGTTGTCAAACTATTAAATCACATTTGAAGCTATTTTACATTTGTGCTTGTCCTCGCATAAGCTCTGAACAACAGTTCTTCTGACAGCTGCCGTCACGTCTCATCACACACAGCTGGATGTGTCAGCAACATCCCAGCAGACACAGACGCGCTATAACACCCTGATCATAAAAAATAACATCACATGGGGACAATCTACAGATCCAGCTGAGTGACTTTAGATTCAGAGACGTGTCCGCACACTGAACTCTGTCCTACCGGATGTTGTATACAGTTACTGAGTATCACACACCACAGTGTACTGTACACACTGTGTAAATAGGGCCACAGCCAATGGCTATCTTTATTATTAATAAAATAAATAAAATCTTCTGATTATTTTCAAGATTATTTAATGCATGTTTTAGCAATTTAAAAAGAATGTGCGTCCCAGTTTCTCAAAGTCCAAAACCCAAAGATATTTACTTTAATATTATATTAAACAAACAAAATTGGAACATATCCAAATTACAAATGTTCTGCCATTTTTGAATGAACTACTTTAATATATTACTTTATTATCATGTAAGCAGTTATATTTCTCCCAATCAACTAACGGTTGCACCTTTTTGTGTCATGCAGCAGGGGCTTTCTGACTGGCCTAAATGATCCTTGAAGGTTAGCTCATTTGGCACTGTGGTTTTAGGTATTGTACGTACACAAAGCAGTTTAGAAAAAATTATAATTTAAAAATGATTCCAGGTTTGGCCAATACTCTATTGTCCTATCCTGTAAATATGTTAGGTAATTGTTTGAACACTTTTCACGGGGTTGATGATTTGAAAAGATACCGGGTTGAGTTCCAGTAAGCACATTATTGACAAAAAGGATTCACTTGTTCAGACTAATTTCACACAGCCTCTGACTCACGGAGACACAATTAGACAAACACAGCACCTCACTTCCTGTCAGTGTTGGATACTTCATTCCTTCCTGACATCTAATTAACACTTGTACCATCAGCTCCTGTCTAAAACAGCTGATGTCACCCTCAGTGTGGAAACAGGAGGGTGAGACTCACCATGAATGTGGAAAGAAAGGAAAGGGGTTATTGAGGACAAGTGGAGGGATGTTGTTACTTTTGTAGCTGGAGGTGAAAGCAAAGACATTTATAGCTCAGAGCTAAACCCCAGGAGGAAGTTCTGTCCTGCCTAAATCAAAAATGTTTAGCATTATATAAATGAGGTATTAGATATGTGGTTTTGTTGAAATAATATTTTGTTATTTATGACTTTGTTGGAAAGTTTAGACCCCTGCAGCTTCTCTCTGTTTACTATTGTGTGTGTCTCGCCCTCTTGTGGTGACATGTGGCAGTACAGTTTCTTGTCCTGAGGCCAGGACTGCAGTAAAGCCCTTCTCAGTGCAGATGCAGAGAAGCAGGTATTTTGCTGTATTGAAGGTAGACATGTGCTCTCTGCAGCATAAGTGGATCAGCATTTTTGCTGGGTGTGTCTCTTTCCACTGTCTTAATCATTTATTTTACAAAAAAAAAGCTTTATCTTTGCCTGTGCCTGATACTGCTTTGTCCTTCTGCAGATATTGTATTGTAACGTATGCTTATCCTTCAGAAACTGGTCAAAGCAGACCAAAATAGAAGAGCTTGCAAAACAAAAACTGTGTCTTATTATTACATTTAAAATATTGTCTCTATTCATTATTCACTCCATAACCACATGTTACCTTTGTTGTAACAGTGCAATGAGGCATAACATCATGTGTTACTTTTATTTAACAGGTGTGCAGCGCCCTCTTACTTTTGGCGTGCGCCCTCATACCAAAATGCAGATATTCCCTGTAACATTTTAAAGTGATGCCAGAAAACAATATTTCTGTTTGTCAAAAACAGTATAATTACAACATCACATCACTAGAAGTTCCTCCATTTAGAACAAAATGTGGAGGAACAACCCAACAATATATATGTCAAAAAGGTTAAAGTGGACCTATCATGCTATATTTGAATAATATATATTGTAGGGCCATACCTATATAAAACATGTTTGTGAAGTTTTGTTTTCAAAATACCAAACAGATCATGCATTTTAGCCATGCCTCATTTCGCTCTATTTGCTCTTTTCCAGCCCTGTTTTTGCATGGGCTGATTCTGTGAGAAGTCTTCGTCGCTGCTTTTGTTGCAGACTACAGCGCCACTTACAGGCCTGGCATATGTACTACAGCGTCTCCAGCGCTTTCGAGCGACAATGGCCGTGGCCGTGGCCCAACCCCCCATTCCCCTGATAGGTGGAGAGTTGCCCATATAGGCGTAGCTCCCTGTTTCTGACGCCAGAACAATTTCAAATCTGTATCAGCTCCGTTGCAGCCCCGTTTTTAGAGATTTGGGTATGGAGGAAAAGAGAGAGGGTTGGGTTTTCTGACACTTGGTGAGTTCCCTGACACACCGGGGACACATATTCATGTATAAAAGACGTACAAAAGTGCATTTTGCATGATAGGTCCCCTTTAAATAATGTAGGCCAGTGTATAAATGTTTTACCTTATTCATTGGAAATTCTTTATTAGGAATAACCCCTTGACATAGAACATGAGCAATGGATCATTCATTCATAGATTATAAAGAAGTAGTTGTGTCAGTGTTAGCATTAAACAGTTATAGAACCTTCTTATAGAGTTGTTATTATAGATAAGTACAGCTGACCCTATAATAATACAATCTGTCTTCTTAGGACATTTCCCGTCTCTCTTTCTGTCTCACTGAGTGACCCACTTTCAAACAAAACCAGCACTAATGCTGATCAGGCTGCTGAGTCACTGTGTAATAAGCAGTTGCCGCCGGTGACAGCCCACCCCCACCCCATTCACTGTGGAGGCAATGTCATGGCAACAGAGACAAGAAGCCACAGCTGGTGCCTCATCTCTGTCGGCTCGGCAACCGCTGCCTGGCAGAGGTCACCAGGGTTGTGTCACCAGAGGGATGATTAACTTGTTCTCTTCCTTCCCTCCCTCTTTCATCCCTCCTTCCCCAGGTGAGGAAGCACATCACAGACCTGTACGAGGACCTGAGGGATGGGCACAACCTCATTTCCTTACTGGAGGTCCTCTCTGGAGTCACCTTGGTATGGATTTATATATCTCCCTCACACACAACTGCACAGACACATGATTATTTTCTCACTCATGTCATCACACTGTAATCTTTTCCTCCACACACTCCTCCTGTGATCCATCACACTCCCTGTCAACCCCACTTCATCACATCACAGTCCTGAGATTGTGACACACACTCTTCAAAAGTAACGCTGGGGTTCAAGAGGCCGTTAAACATTTCCAGCTTGAGGATACTTTTTGCTCCAGGCTAACACACGATTCATGCTCAAGAAGAACAAACTGGAATGTTGTATTCAAAATGTATGCAAGAAGGGCTTGACCCGGATATTGGACAATTCAAGAATTAGAGTTGGATCCGGATATTTGTTGTGGTTTTGTTTCCTTATATATTATATCTATTTTAAGAACAATTATACCCAAGCTTTATTCTTTATACATTATAATGGAACAATACTGTAGAATAATAGTGTCTTACAAAAAAGAATGCCTTTTCAATTTAACCAATAGCATGTGTGATGCTACGTGCCATTTTATTTGATGGAAATGTGGTCGTCATTTGATTGGAAGATATAGGAAAAAGAGAAAGCATAATAAGGCCTCTTTGAGTACACCTCAACAGGAGGAGTCGGGGATTGAACCGCCGACCTTGTGGTTAATGACTCTACCTCCTGAGCCTTAGTGGCCTGACTCTGCTCAGCAGAGTGATGTAAGAGTGTTAGTTCCTAATGCAGACAGACCAACAGGACACATGTGACGCAGGCCGGTTTAGTGGCTGACAGGTAGACTAATCCAGACGGACTGCTGACTCAGACTCTTCTCTCAGCCTTCATGAACATGACATGTGAACTTGATTTAGCTGTTACGGGACTTTTCTCCTCTTTTTTTTTTATACTTCAACTCACTCATTCTGTCCTTTATATCCACCATATCTCACTCTTCTGTACATCTCCTCTTCCTCTGTTTCTATCTCCCATCCCCTTCCTTCTGTTACCATAGCAACAGAAGAGCGGCCCTCCACCGAAAAGGGCATACACCTTGCGGGCCCCCCCTCTCATCTTGCTCGAAGGGGGGGATGAGGAGGAGGAGGAGGAAGGAGCTCAGGGAGTATGTTCCAGTCAACCCCCCTGCCCCCCCCCCCCTCTCCATCGCTCACTCTCTGACCATTGACCCCTCAGCTTCCCCCTCTGCCTCCCCACAGGTGGAGCTGTGAGCTGCATGAGAGTGCTGTGCACTGATCTCTGACCAGCACACTGGGCTGCACATGACACCATGCAGAGCTGCTGTGTCACTGTGTGATACAAGCAGGCTGTCATTTCTGCTGAGTCACTGTGTGATACAAGCAGGCTGTCATTTCTGCTGAGTCACTGTGTGATACAAGCAGGCTGTCATTTCTGCTGAGTCACTGTGTGATACAAGCAGGCTGTCATTTCTGCTGAGTCACTGTGTGATACATGCAGGCTGTCATTTCTGCTGAGTCACTGCTTCATCACAAACGATTAGATGATTTTCATGTTGAAAGTAGTTTTTCCTGTGGGAGCTGACAGATAGACATGCAGAAATGAAAATTCCTCAGTCTTAAATCATCAGATAATAATTTCTGTTTGGATTTACACAGTCAATGGTAATAATGTAACTACATATGAAATATGTATGTATTTGCGATAGTGTTGGAAACTACAGCCAATATATATTTAGATATTTCTAATGTTAAGCCAACCTCAATTACAAACATTTTAATGGTGTTCCACACTATCACTCACTACGACCACAATAATTGTTATACAGATTAATAATCATTGATAATTGTTATACAGAAGCTCTTTGACGGTCTAAACAAAATACTAAAAACATTCCTAAATGTAGAATTTGTTGCAGGTCTGTTATAGTGGTATACAACTTATGTAAGGGGATGTTCATTTGTATCCATCTAGAAATAATTTGAGATGTTATAATAATTGAATTATTAACCCTCTGGTTTTATTTAATTGTACATAAAACATTAAGGATAATGATATTTCAAACAAAAATTGTAACACATTTTTGAAATTATTTATTGTGTATTATATAGAAACAAAAAAGTAATTTGCGTTTAAACCCTCTAATTGTCTGATGTTTTAAAAAACAGCCTTTACACGTTTATTAGCTCAATACATCAGTTAATTTAATCCAAACACAATACAATTAATGTATTGCATTGCACAAATATACACCACTAATCTCCTTTCCTCTCCTTTCCTCTTCTTTCCTTTCTACCTCGTCTATCCTCCTCTCTCTTCTCCCCTCTCCTCTCCTTTATCCCTTTCTCTTCACTTCTCCTCTCTTCTCCATCATTTCCCTCCTGCTGATGTGATGACTAATCCTGAGTGTACCTTCTTTTTACCAGCACAGTGTGTACCCACATCTGCATCCTGCACTCACATACTGTTTGCAGCAAGAGTGTGGTTGTTAAGTGTTTTCTGTGTTCTCTCTCTTGCTTTACTCTCTTCTTATACTTCTTTCCTTGCTCTCAACCTTGAGTGGGATGTCTGTTTGTGAAACTGTAACGTTGTATAAAGGAAAGGTGTAAATGGATCTGATATGAGGTTTGCATTGTTCCTTCTTTAGCAGCATGGTTTGGGTGTAGTTTGCTGCTGAGTTCTGGCCTGTCTTTAACAGCTCCTGTTGAAGACAGCGGCCCCCAGAGGACCATTTCATGTCCCCTGCGCTGATGTTTTAATTCACTGCACTGTGGATTGAAATCAGCTTTTTTTGCACTCACTGCTGCCTTCTGCGTTTGTTTCACTAAAAAAGACTGAGTTTAAATTAATGTGTTGATTTTTCTCATTATTTGATTCTCCTTTCTTTTCTTTCCAGCCCAGAGAAAAGGGGCGCATGAGATTTCATCGACTACAGAATGTCCAAATAGCGCTGGACTTCCTCAAACAGAGACAGGTACGCACACACACTTTTTGATCTGTTGCTACATAGACACAAATAAATGTTTACGTCCTATTTGTAATTTTCAATCTTGTGTGGTGTCCATAAGTAAATCTTTAAGTTTTGAACCTGGACTTCCTCCCTTCATCAAGTTGAGAGAGAATAGCCCATCACTGGAATTGAAACTCTTGTGAATACTGTAAAATAACATGAAAGGTGTACTGTATGATGTGGAGATAGAAACTAATCATTTCATTTTTTTATTTCATTTCATTTCATTTTTATTTGTTCCGCTCATGGTACGCAAAACCCAATGTACAATAATTGCCAACAAAACATGTCTCTAAAAACACACCATTGAGCGAAAAGGAGCAGGGAGAAGAAAAAAATCTTATATGACCGGCCCCTTTCTAAAAAAATCTAAATAAATAGAAATAGATGGTCTGCCCTTCATAATAATTTTTTTTTTTTTCACAGCCAAACATAACAGTATCTTAGGATACTAAGAGAAACACAGAAAATACTTATTTCCCACTTGACGGTTAACGGAAAGAAACAAAACAACAAAAAACAACAACTCCAAAACATCACATGTATAAGGAAAAAAAACTAAAACATAATCCATTAATTTGCCCAATACATTTTCAAATGTTGTAACATACATACAGTGTGAAATGTGCCATGTATTGAGTTAGCTAGCTAGCTTAATAACTCGCCACATGGCAGCTAGCTAGCAAGATAACTTACTAAAGCTAAAGGTACTTTGAAAACTCAAGATGACAATGTGGGCTGTGTTCAAACATAGGGTTTACCTTTTATAAAAGAAATGTTTTACAGTCAAGAATATATTGAAATAATGAATTAAAACTCCTCAACAAGCTCAAATAAGCTACATCTCACAGCTAGCCAGCAAGAACTAGCAGACGGTTGAAAGTAAAAGAAAAAACGGTGTGCTTTGCTTCAAGCTACTATCTGCTAGGTAACTGAAATATCATATCAAATATAAAATAAATTCACTCCAGTTATAAAATTACTGGACATGAAAGCATGTAGTCCTGGCTCAGACAGTGCTGTATTGTTAGCATGGGCTGCGCGTGTGCTAGGAGAATGCACTGTGCATGGTAAGAGTTACATTGAATGGGCATATTTTTAACCAAACATGCCATTAATCCTAGTATTTTAATGTGTTTTCCCCGAGATGAGTTTATTATGTAAAGGTAAGATTTTACTATTTAAATTGCAGTGCAAAGATGTGTCAGAGATTGGATGACCCTTTGCAACCCTATTCTCTCACCTAGTGCATCTTTTATTGTTTCCTTGCTTGCTATCACCAATTATCTCTGTCTCACTCAGACTGCATCTTCTCGTTTACTCCATATCTCTAGTGGCCCCATTTTCTTTTTAAAACCATCTCTTGTCTCTTTGAGTCGTTCCCTGGAGGCAGCAGCGGAGGAGTAATGACCTTTTCTTTTTTCTGAATCCTTACCGAGTTTCACTGCAGGTCTAATTATATAGTCCGGGTGGCTCGGCTTAGCTGGAGCCGCAAGATTTAACAAGGTCTCTCACATAATGGGCAAGAGACCGGGAACAGAGATACATTTTCATGCATAACATGCAGAAATAAGGAGGAGTTATGGGTTTTCTTCTCAGTGTGTATTTGATTATGTGCTAAATACTTTTTTGTATCTTGTTTCCTATGCCATGTTGAGCAATTTGTGAGGAAAACAAACCAAAAATATTTTATTTTTCCATTTTCAGGTCAAACTTGTAAACATCAGAAACGATGACATCACCGACGGGAACCCCAAGCTGACGTTAGGTCTCATCTGGACCATCATCCTTCACTTCCAGGTCTGTACCCCTCACACGCTGATCTGTAGCTTCTGGCTCTGTTTCCTCTGTTGGACTCGATTAATGGTCATTTACGTCTAACCAGCACCAAGATAACTTCTTGTATTCTTCATTTGAAACGCTTAGCAGGAGGCTAAAGGCTCTTATATCTAGTTCTTGACGACTTAATGTTGACTTTATTTCTGTGCTGTCCTGTTGTTAATAAGGATCTCTGTCCAGCTGTTGGGAATTGAGTGATTAACGCTGCCAGGATGAGCTTAGTTCTGTGTGTGTTATGTAAGAAAAGAGGTTACTTTTAGCAACATGGTGTGTGTATTTCAATATTTTTCTGTTGAATCTCTAGAAGCATTCAGAGACTTGAGTGTTTTTGGACAGTGTTGTTTAAATGTCATTGCCTCAGTCTTTCCAGTAACAATATTCAAACTCTTACTGTGAGCAGAGAGATTTGCAGTCTCATTTTGCTGTTGTTGAACCACCCCCATTTATTTAATATTCTCAAGTTTTCTTATTTTCTTGTTTACCTTAGAGGCATGCGAGACAAGTTTTCTTCAGGGATTTTGAGTTAACACAGGGTGTTATCATTTTGGGAGAGATTTAGTCCTTTAGGTACCAAATGGTTTATATAGCACCTTTTTAAAAATATAATTCACATTCCTCCTAAACAAAATAAAAAAGGAAAACGGTTCTTAGACCTACAGTAGCCTTAAGGATTATGAAAACAAATCAACATTTCAGCTAAAATGCACTGCAAAATAAAAACAAATGTCTTGTTTTTATTAATCCAGACAGTCAATCATTTGAACTGTTGAAGTGATTTTTTCTGATTCCTGAGACAGAGTTGTACTCTTGTTTAAATCATTACAGCGGGACTCCCATTACCTTTCATGCATGACAGCCCTGTTACAGCCAAAAACAAATGATTACAAGACTTTTGAAATAATTGAACCAAAACATTCTTAGCATCTTATTTTTAATTCTATGTTTTGTTGCTGGAACATTATACTCCTGTGGATATTAGAAAGGTTAATACAGCAGTTGTAGTGGCTATGTTCGACCAGTAGCCTGCGCTGTAACGTGACCCTTAGCAAGGTAACACTGCCAGCTGGTTGCTACGGAAACAGTAGTGCGTGACACCCCTGCAACAGTTCCAGTGGGCATGACTCAGCAGAAAATGGTGTTACAGAGAGAGAGGGGGAGGGATGAAGTGATGATGGAGGACTAACCCCAGGGATGATTGACAGGCTGGAGGAGGTCAGGAGGAAATGAATGAAGTAGGGGGGAAATATATAAATAGGTGGAAAGAGGGAATTCTTCTGCAGAGCAAGATGACGGCATTGCTGCAGTGAGAGGCTCTGTGTTCCTGCAGCATGTGCCATAATATTCTCTGTTTCCACATACCTATGTCAGGTTGTCCATGGTACAATGACACTGCAAAGTATACAACATATCCCTAGGATCAGAACTACATCTGGAATTATTTCTGCTATATTCAAATAGAGACAATGTAACATCTTCCTCAAGATAACAGAGTTGTTTCATTTTACAAAGATGGAAAAGACATCTTCCATGACTTTTTGTTAACATATCATCAATCAAACTCTCTAAACATGTGGTTTTGATGTGCAGTATTCAGAGCAATACACAATACATATTGTCACAAAAGTGTTTGTTTTCTTCTGACTCTAAATACAATTTGAGTATAACTTACATTAGAGCTTAATAGTGAATACTTGTCACTGCTGAAGTATCTTATTATTTCAATACGTTATATATTTGTTTCTTGTGCCTCATGGTCTTTGTGGCCGGTACTGTATGTGCAAACAAGTGACTCATCAAATTACTTTTAATTATAGGAATTCTTTCAGTGAGCTATCGTTTTTAATGTTAGTGTAATTGTTGTAAGTCATTATTTCTCTGACACATCGAGTTACAGATGAGTTGTTATCTCTGCATTACCTCACTCTGTCAGCTGACTCGGATAACTTTCCTAGTCAGCAATCCTACTGTCTAACTGTGTTAAACTCAAAGCGAATTATTTGTGTTTGTCCAGGAAATATCTGTCAGCTCCAGCTTGTCTTTCATGTTTCATCCTACGCAAATAAAATGAAAACATATTTATTTCTGCAGCAAAGCTTTAAACTTGACTGTAGTTACTCAGGCAAACCACTAAGTGACAGCAGTTAGCTCAGTATTAAAGATGATCTGGCTTGTCTGTAGCCAATCGGAAACAACCATGCTGCACAGTTCTTGCCTGTGATTGGCCAAGCTGGTGGCACCTCGCTGCTAATTTATTACCAGGTAATTTCTGGGCTGTAGAGGAAATTCAACACTGATATGACTTGCTTCAAGGCAGAATCAGCAGGTAGGGTCGCTCTATTAGTGTTCCTTATTGGTACCAATTTAGAACTGTGTTGCATCAATTGATTGCCAACGATTCCCACCATATAGCGGGAAAAAAAATGTAAAATTATGTTGCAGATGTTTATATTCAGTTCTTTAAAAAAACATCTTTAATGCAAACCTTATTTGTCTAGCTAATGTTAGCCCTCTAAAATAGTCTTGAGGATTCTAAGCAACACAAATTAGATGGATTTTATTTTTATTTTCAGTCATTTATTGGCACTCGTTTACTAATAGACTAAGTTGGAGGCATGTCCTTCCACAGGCTCTGTCATGTTAGTTGGGGACAGCAATGTATGAGCAACATGGCATAATATATTGTACTTCTTAAAAACACCAGAGTAGCTTTCAAGTGCTTGAAAAACCAGGGTATCTACATTATAGCGAAGTGTGTGTCACAGAAATACTAATTGTTTTAGTGGTGGAAAGGCTTTTCTTGGATTTTACAAATGTGCTTTTCAGAACAGCTTTGGGATGTAAGAATGAAATGTCTTAGCTACTCTGAGTGCAGATGGAGCCTGACTTATGATAATTAAAATATCAAGATCAATCACAATGCTCCAGTGCACAGAATGGACAAAGAGCTGCCTGATATATGATCAAAGAGCTTCTAAAAATCCAACATGCAGTGGTTTCGTCTTGAGAAAAGCTGGGTTCAGATGAAAGCTGCATTCTGATAACCATAGCTCATGATGCCATGTATCCACAGTGAATGGATGAAAGCCTCAGGGGCTTGATTTGTGCTTTTCTCCCATGGTTCATATGTATGTTTGTGCGTGTTGTTTTCTTATGCTCTCTGTTTTTTGGGTAATGAGAGAAGATGGATTACTGCGTTGCTTTTCCCACTTGAGAGCTCCGCCTGTTAGCGGTCTCCATCCATATCTGTCTCTCTGAAAACATTCCCCATACATTAGGCACTTACTTTATGCAAAGTACCATGAGTTGATTCATCTGCGGTGTGGGTGACACATTTCTTTTTCTCCTGCAGTGGTACTGCCATGTTGCACTCTACATGATCTCATGTATGTATGAGCTGGGTTATTCAACCTACAGTGTGTGCAGTGAGGGTGGGTGGATGCCTATAGAGGCTCTAAGACTGCTTGTGCCTTTAAATATGTTGAGCGGTTTCCATTACCATTACCGACTAAATTGTAAAGAATGAAATGTCTTTATCTATAAAATGTCAGAAATGACCAATACACAACATGACGTTATTGTTTTTTTCCAATTTAGAGTCCAAGATATAAAAATATAATGCACAATAGTATAATAGATATACAATTATCACAATTGAGGAGCTTGAACCGAAACACTTAATACATCTGTTGAAAATGGCAAAGTACTAAGCGTTTATAGATTTAAAAATCTGATTGAAAGGGCTTTTTTGGGCTAATCCATTGGATTTATCGCTGTTAAATCCAGGTACTCAATCACATTGATGCAGAAATCCTACAAATTCCATGTTGCCATTAAAAATCCTGCCACGACCTAATACAACCACGGATTTTAAAAGCTTAGCTACCGCTGTATAAACAGTCTAAATATCTCCGTTGAGTCAAAGTGTATTTCCCCTCAGCGCTCGCCTTTCCCATCCTCCAACAATCCCCTCCTGGTTTTCCTCTGTCCTTTTCAACTTTCTCTTAATTCCCTCAAATCTCTTTCCTCATTCAATCCCTGCGCCTCTTCTCTCCACCCCCGGAGCCATTCATAACCTGTAGCCTGATGGACAGATGAAGGGATGCGATGGGAATAGAGTGAGGGAGAAATAGATTGAAGTGCTCCCCCGCTTCTCATTTATTTTGCAGAGACTCAACAGTCTTAAGATGTGATTTCTCTCCTGCTCGCTGTCATTGAGGGAAGCTTTTGGGTCAACTGTGTGTGCGTTTGTGTGTTTGTGGCATAGAAAGCTGCTCACTTACAGCCGAGAGAGAGAGAGAGAGAGATAGAGCGAGAGAGAGAGAGAGGCAGGAGTAACGAGGAAGCCAATAGGAGGAGGAGAGCAAAGGAGGGAGGGGTTTGATTGTGAGAGAACGAGCAGAAGAGAGTGTGAAGCTGCAGCAGCCGGAGATAAAAGCTTTTCTCTGCCTCTACCGGCGTCTGCGTGCGAGGGATAAAGCAGAGGACTGAAGCCAGCCAAAGTAGAAGCGAATATAGGCTGCCTGCTGCCACTGGAGCTCCAGGCTTCCTCGTATCGGCGGGCCTCAAACCATAAACGTGCAGCAAGACAAGATACACTCGTGGACACGTATGCATCGGAGCTCACCCAGCTGACGACCGCCCAACCTCGCGGGCACAAACACACACTCCTGCTCTCTCCAGGACAGCCACACACTTGCTGATTCCCGTGTTGTCCACCGTATCAATCGGATCAATCCGGCCATGCTCGTCTGACGGACCCACCGTTACCTTTTAGCAGGAGACGCCCTGTATGTGTTTGTTTTTTTGAAGGGGATATGGCGTGCAGACCCTCTTGTCCTAACCTCTGCTGCGTGGACTTCAGGATTACTCTTTACCGGACGCTGAATCCCTTTGGCTCTGATCCAGATACACATCTGTAGCTGAAGTAGGTCTGATACTTTTAACTGGACCAGTCTCTTCCACCCTCTTCCTGTTCTGCTTTAGAGTCCAGCTTCCGTTGTACCCTAGATGCCTCTTCCTAATTAGATCAAGTGAACGTGATGAGTTTTTATGAGACAGGAAGGAACAAGAGAGAATAAACAGATTGAGAGCCCTTTTCCCCATCCTTACGTTTTTTCTGTCTCGACATGGTCTGAATACCTCCTGCAAACTGTGGATTTTGTCAAGGCTGTTACCAGCGTCGCACTGCACCACCTGATGAAGAGGAAGCTTTCTTGAGTAACTGGCAGACTGACAGCAGGACATGGGAGGTTTATGATTGGACAGTACTGGAACAAAATTCCCAGCCAACTCTGGTCCTCAGGGGGTCAAACATTGTGGTAGGGGGATCTCTAGACTGGCATCCAGTGGAGAGAGGCATGTGATGCTAAGCTGTCTTTGGAGCCTAAGTTGGAGTGTGTCTGTGTTTGGCTACATCCAAATTTAAACTGGCACCGCACCAAGGCACACAGCTGCATTTTGGACTACAACAAGTACATTCCACAGGTATCTGGCTACCCTACATCCTTATTTGTAAGGACTTTCCTGCTAATCTCGTCAATGGAAATTAAAGCCAGGGATTTTATACAACATATTGACAGTCCCTTTAAAGGAGGATTGCATACAAGCTGGAAGGATCAACACATCACTTGAGACACCAGCTCAATGAGCAGGAGAAATCTTCACAAGATGATGCTTGGGTATTTAACAAGCCGTCAGAGTATTGGCTGCATCTACCAGCAAGCTGTGGCAGCATTGGCTGACTGCACGCTATCTCCCACCCACAACCAATCTGGAAACTGTGCTGCCTCGGTGGAATGAGACACCAAGCTCGGCGTTACTACGAGGGCTATCGACAGCTTGGGCATTAATACTACTTTTACTACGAACACTGTGACGGATAGGATTCCCAACGATCTTTGTGGCGTGGCTGACTTACGTCATGGATCTTACCTTCCTCCTCTTGCACTGAACTAACATTACCACAGTAGAAGAGAGAGGCATTATTAATTCATGAGCTCAGATAGCTTTTGGATCTGAGTGTAGAGAGTTCTTGGATTACTTTGGCACCTGGAGCAACAACAAATCTCAACATCACTTGTTTGTGGTTTGTCGAGGATGTAGAATGGAATGTGATTGCAGCAGACAATGGTGTTTGTTTTTCTCACTTCACCCAGTAGCATACATGTCTCATATCTGAGCCAACTATGGCATCAAATCAAAAAGTGAGACAAGACTGCCTCCAAAATCCTAGGTACACACACACATTCACACTTTTTGCTCATGAAACACACAGATACATGCAGGGTGTGTGAAGCAGCTGGAGCTTCACTAAGGGTCTGGATAGCACTGGCCTGTACTACATTTGTTCCTCTTCCAAACTCATCATCCTGCCTAACATATTGCCTTACGCCAGGTAGCAGCTCACCTGCCAAGAGTGATAAATCAGACGCCTGACCCTGATCAAATTAATTCACCTCCCTTGTGTGTCATATTTGTGTCCACATGTCCTTGCCTGTGACCGCAAGTCTTCTGGGATAAGCAGACCAAGAAAAGCACCCTTCTGCCTGCATATATACATTTGTTGTTACATACCCCCAAAAAAGCAGGGCTTTCCCGTGATTCCACATCAGGTGAGGTAAAGATAAGAGGAAGGACAGGTGGCGTCAGCCTTCTGCTACCTGCCTCGTGACTGAACCAAAAGCCACCAGAGGATAAGACTTTTCCTCTCCCTCCTTCGGTGACAGCTCTTATCATCCCTCTTTATATTCACCTGCTTGTATTTATGCTGCCATGGAATATTGAGCTAAACACGCTGCTCCTAACTCCACATTACTCACAGGTGTCAGATTAATGAGGGAGCCGTCAGTCACCTGCCATCAAATCTGAACATTCCCCATTCTCCAGTCTCTTTTTTTCAAGGATGGTATTTTGCTCTCAAAAGACTGAAATACTGTTGAAATCTAAATGAAGATCAGTTTGTCCTCCCTGATGGATCAACTGCCTGTATTTGCTACGGTTTCTTTTTCATAAACTGCCATCTGTCCACATCAAAGACATGGGGAGCTCCATTGGCTGTGTCAGGCCTGCTCGGGAGGGGGACCTGGGAGCCCCCACACTATCACCAAAGAAGCGCCTACGTTTCAGACGTAAGCACAAGGGAAGGAAGAACAGGAAAAGAGAGCTCGAACAAGAGGGCGTTGAGCAACAAAGAAGCCAGGAGCCCCATGGAAGAGAGGTTGGAGACGAAGAGGAAAAGGCTGCTGTTATAGAATCAGCAGATTTGAGCAAGAGTGCTAGGACTCTCAAGACAGTGCCTGATACAGAGTTAACTCATTCCAAAACTCATCTGCACAGTGATACCCTTTCCCCTGGTTCTGTTAGTGCCAGTTTCGGTGGCCGTTTGAACAACAGAATACTTGAAAGTTCCCCCAAGCCCAGTCCAGCCTGGAGAGGGGTTTTCTGCCTTCCAGGTGAGGAAGACACTGTTAGCGCCACCATAGATGTCTCCAGCATCCCGAGTCAAACCACAACCACCACCCCAGTCCACAGAGCCCCAACCCTGGGCAGTACAACTCCAGGTGGAGGAAGGGTTTGTCGTGTTAAAGAAAAAGTTCAAGGGGTTCTAGAGAAACCTTGGATCCTTCGACAAAAGAAGGAGAAAAAAGACAAGGGGAAAGTAGATGGTGTGGAAAAGAAGGATAGGAGGGCTAAAGGAGGACCAGAAGAAACTGAAGCAATAGTGCGGACGCCTTCAGGTAGGGAGCACAAAGGCGTTGTCCATATCCGTGAGGTGGATGGTAAACTCTGCGTTGTGAGGACAGTGTATCCCAGTGATTTTGGTTCTCCAGTGTGGAGTGGCGTAAGTGACAGTGAGGTAGAGGTGCGCAAAGAGCCCCTTGCCCCTTCTCCAGTCACAGGAAATATTCTCAAAGTCCAACTGTCTGAAGAGGAGAAAAGTAAAGGCAACATTTTTGCAGGGGATTTGACCATGTCCTCTAACCAAATGTGGATTCAGGACACTTTGACTGTCAAGGGATTTAGCTTGCACCCCCAGGTTCAGGAGCACTCTTCTCTGTTGGAGTCGGGCTACAGCAGCGACCTTCCGGTGACCTCTCCAGAAACGGCAGGCACCACTCCCAGTCAGACGGACTGGGGAGGGCTCACCAGTAGCTCTTCAGAGAGGCTGGATTCCATGCTTGAGAGTCCTCTGCAACAGGCGACTGTCAAATACCTGCCTCAGGTTTGCCTCTATCTGTCTCTGTCCTGTCATTACACATCAAATCCTAGAGCCAATTCTCTTTTTCGATTTTTATCTTGAGTGCTGCCAAAAATGGTTGATTTATTCAGATGTTCCCTTAATTAACTAGGCCGACTGATACCAGGCCTATGAATTTTTTTTTACCTGGCTGAAAGGAAACTAAATGATTTAGCAAAGACATTTGCAAAACCTTGGCAACCCTTGAATAAATCATCTAAATGATAGAAAAAAGTAAATCAACGCTTAATAACACATAGTAAAATAATAGGGATGCTCCGATCGATCGGACGCCAATCGATATCGGCCGATATTCACTCTCTGCCGATCGATCGGTGCTCTCTATAAATGCCGATCACATGACGTAAAATACATGACACTTTTCTCAGTGCGCGGCAAAACAAGCTCGCCAAAATGGCTTCACTAGTCTGGCAGTATTTTAAGGTGTCCGAAAATGACAGTAAAATAGCGGTATGCAACGTGTGTGTGAAGCAGAAATCCTGCAGCTCCACCCGCTGTGACGGACCGGTGAGCGGAGCGACACACACACTAAGAGTTAGACCTAACACACTTAGCTATTTGATCTACCTCTGGAACAAGCTAAACTAGTTATACATATATTTATTCTTCACTGTCGGGTCACTCATTACTGGATCAGTGAGCTGCAGGAGATACTGACGGGCTGTCAGGAGAGAGAGAGAGGGAGAGAGAGAGAGAGGGGGAGAGAGGAAAAGAGGAAAAGAGAGCGCTTCCGCTCCTTTCTCCCGTGTTATTATCCAAAGTTAATGTCAACTTGAATAATGTACTTCATTTGAATGTAATAATTATGTTGTTTGTGGAAGCTCCAGTGAATGAGCCCCATTAACTGAGTTTTAAACATCACTTTAAATGGAAGATCCCCATAGCCCCCACCCACTCGATCGGATCGGTATCGGCCGATACTGATTCCGGCGATCGGCCCCAAAATTGGTGATCGGAGCATCCCTATAAAATAATACTTGTTGCTTTTCCATGTTGTTATCATTTAAAATGAAATATCTTTGGACTGAAGTAGGAAGTATTTTCTCAGTATGAGAACATTTGCTTTTGTTCTCGATTTTAGGACTTTCACTGACACATTCCTTTTGACAGATGAATCGATGATAATGGTTAGTTACATCTACAGTACAGAATGCTCTACTCTGTTCAAAGGATGTTTTTGTTGATGAGAATGAAACCTAAAAGTTATTTTGTTGGGATCATTTGCAGTAAATGATACCTTAGTGGCATCACACCTGTGATGGTGGAGGTCTCTGGAGCCCATTTTGTGAACAAGTGCCTTATAGGGCTGCAGAGAGGAATTAACAGCTCTTGATATGTACGAGTGTGGCTTTGTGAAGGATGCATTGTCGTCATTCATGCACCGTGTTCATGGTCATGAAGGGTTATATATTCATGTGTTGGTGTGTGTGTTGTTATCAGCTCTTGAAAGGCACTGTGCGTCTCTCCATTCTTTCCGTCCCTGTCCCCAGAGTCTAATCAACGTAGCACAGACGATATCCCATCCTTCTTCCCCAGTATCCTTCCCTCCCTCCCCTCCCCTCCCTTCACCTCCTTCCATTGCTTGTTATTTTGGTCACACCACAAAATCTTCGCCCACTACTGACGTCTGTGAGTGTGAGAGACAGAAAGGCCGGGTGTTATGTGTGTGAGAGAAGGGTCATTGCTTCTAATGACAGAGTCACTTTTGCTTCAAACTGACACTGTCATTTTTCTAACCAGTTCAACACACAATATAACTGTGTGTGTGTAGCTCTAGTGATTTTGGTTGAAATAGGTTAGGGTTACTGTATCATGACTATTGTATTCTAGTAGTAATTTACTTTCTAGTCTTTTCTTCATTTCCTTTGACTGCTCTTTGACTAGCTTCAGCATATTTAACACTGTTTGTAACAGTAAGACTGGTTTGGAGTTTGGTACTGGTTTCAATACCGTAGTTTGAGAAAGAAAGAAATATGTTTTTTTTCTACATAAACCTTTTTTGTCATAAACCGAACAACCCAAACTTTTTTCCATTTTAATCAGTAAAATGGAAGGGCTTTTGGAGAGTGCAGACCTCTGCCAAGGCTGCTTCACTAGGTGAAAAAGAATGGGTTTATCCGCCCAACCATTCGAATCCGCTCCAAAATGGAATGTCTTACTTAGTCTATGCTACCAAATTGTATAAATCCCGACCACAATTTGGCATAAAACCCTTTTTACAAACAAACAAACCAAACCTAAAACATAACATCCTTTTTTGGAGGAAACAATGTTATTCATCTTTTAAGATGTTCATTGCCAGCTTTTGGTATTTGATACCAACAGTAGCACAGACACATTTAGGTAGGTATCATAACAGTAGTGAAGGAAGTAACTGAAGTACTTAAAGTGACTACATTCATGGACATGACTTTATTACACCTCAAAGAGAAATCTACCTTTTAGTATTGTCAACAAACTGCTATAGTACAGTGCATCGGGGCTCTGTACCAAGTTACTTGTGTCCTGTTGATATGCATTGAAATATGAATGGACCTCAGCTTATAAGTGTAGCCCAGTGCTTCTTAGTACAGTATGTCTTTATATTCGAGGCTCTTGCAGGAAGACTAGGAGAGAAGGAGAGTTTGCGTGCTAGCTAGCAGCTTTTTAGCTCTCTCTCACCTTGAGAATGAAAACACTGCTGCAGCCACTGCAGTGATACAGCAGATGACGGGCGATTTTCATGACGGCTGCCACACTTTGCTCACTTCTCCTCATCATAGAGGCGGAACAGTGTGGCTGTGCAGTAAGGCAGCTGACGTCATGTCAGGTTGTGCTTAGTGCTACATGTCTCGTTTGCTGCACAGTTGCTGAGTCATAGGAAACACACAAACACTGATACAGTAGATCCTCTCAGGTCCTTGCTTAAAAGGGTTTTTCACTCAGCAGCAATAATCGATACTCCTCTGTTGTGTGTTCCTGTGTCATGACAGGAGTTGTGTGGATGTGGCAGGATGCCTCTGTGGGTGCCTGTGATGCCCCTCTCTGCATAAAAGGGATTTGAAATGCGCATTCATCAGCGAGGCGGCTTTTCCGTCGAGCCCCGAGGGGATTCCTACCACTAAAATGTATCCATATACCCGCCCTGCTTTGTCTGAAGCTATACAGCTATCTGTCCATCATCTGTTGAACTATCTTTCATCCCCAAATCTATCCCTTTTGCTTAATGATCGAAAGCCAGGGTTTTACAGCTTCAATTTCTGTGTTTACCAAAAAAACCATCATGTTTCTTCTTTTAGTTTCTCTTCCTGTCCACCCTCCATCCCCCCTCCCTGTTGTTATCTCCACCTCTGCTCCCAAACTTCAAAGAGACCATATGCTTCTAAAATAGAGCTGGTCCTGAGCCACAGGGGGGGGGCTGCTGGTGGATATTGGATGTTGAGTCGTCCCCAGGAACAGTTTTTCAAACCTGCACTTGCAAAGCTTAGAAAAGGATCAGACCCATCATCACCACTTATATGAGAGTCTAATCCAGACCGTACTTTTTCCGATTCAATCTAGCAAGTCGACCAGTGATTAAACGCACAGGTTACTTTAAACTGCTTACATTTTTATCCTGGTTTTATATGGATTCTTAAATCACAAATCAAGCTCTTTCTCGGGCTGAATTCATTGCCGACACTTAATGCACATTCTGCGCCATCAGTGTCGTTAGACTCTCACAAAAAATATCCTCGTGGATGATTATGCTCTTAAATGTTTGCTTATACGTGCTTCCCACCCACATTTGGTGTTTCTAAATAATGAAAATGTATATTTGACCTCTTATAAACCTTTTTTTGCCAGTTACCAGACCTGTTGACTATATCATGGCTTCACTCCACCCTGCTGCCACTTTAATGTGTTTCTGTGTACAGCAACTTGTACACCGTTAACACTTCACATTTATAGTATACAGTACATAAACACCCAGCAGCAAAGATAAGGGTTGGGTCTTAACACCAGGACCTCAAACATGCACACAACGTGTTACTGTATGTATATTTTAAGTATTTGGACACACAGTCCTTGAAGCCTGACTGAGGGTCACTCTAACTGCAGCATGTCATGTGACACGTTCCCTGCTCTTCTGTGTGTGTACCCTATATTTATTGTTACCTATAAGTGGAGGAAATGAGTATGAATCATGTTCACACATACAGTATTGCTTTGTTTGCCTTCACAGAGTTTGATGTTTGCAAAACACGTGTTTCATTCATTTATGAATTAACACAGTCAATTAATTAGGTTGCGTTTATTTGATCACACGGTATAGTACCATACAGTTGCTTATTACGACAAGTTGTAAGAGATTCAGAGTAGTTTGTTCAGTACATTCTACAGTTGTTGTTTTTTCTGTTTGCTATCTGAATACCCAGTTATCTGTTGCTGAAGCAGCTAATAGACATGCTATGAAATGCATAGTAGTTTGAGCTAACAGTGTCTTTTCTGTGGTAATGACAAACCTGTACATTTAGAAACTCTTGCTGAAGCACACAGAGATTGATTGTGATTGGGTTGTGATTGAACATGTGATGTTTTTATCAAATGGAGTTGACCAAAGTTTGTAACCTTCAAACCGCCTTAACAAGTCCTTTGGATACAGTATATAGCAGAAATGCACGACAGTAAGAAGTGGATGAGATACTCTTGCAGTGGGAGTGCACATGCAACACAGAGTGCTGTATCAATATTCAGATGGTGGATTAGATGTTCTCTAAGTCCCTGCAAAGGAGGTTGTAGATGCATACAGAGAGATGGAACTCTGCAGGAAAACACAGAGCAGAATATACATTATGTCTATTACCATTCAAGTCACAAACCTAATTCTCCTATCTTTATTTGCTTGTCATGTGCTCAGTTTGACAATGATGGAAATGCTAACCTGTTACTGGCACATTGAGTGGACGGATGTATGTACAGCATAATGTCTGGGCTGTCTGTTAGCATGCTAGTACCGTGACAACATGTTGCTAGACCTTTATGTTACATGTTAACCTTCTGTGTCCTTGTTAATTCATATATGGGGAGTTTCATGTATTCTTATTTTGCTAAATGATTAGCTCCCTACAGTTGCAAGTCACCCCCTCTATTTTTCATCTCCTCTCCCCCCTCCCCCTCCTCCATGTCTTTTTGGTTGTTGCTGCAGTCTCCTGGCACACACTGGACTTTCATACTGCTCTATATTAGCAGCATGGAGAGAGACAGGGAGACAGAGACACAGGGAGACAGAGAGAGGGAATACTGAGGACAATAATGGCTGAGAGTTAGTGCATATACATCACTCTGCCTTTGTCACCGTGGACATTTGGACCTAAGGAGAGCTAATTGTGAGGAAGAATGATGCATAGGGAAAATGGCTATAGCTCAGTGGGCAGAGCACGTAGATAAAGTAGCCGTCAGTCAGTTTCCATGGAGGCTTGGTTACTCTTCAGACCTTCAGTACACATGCACTTTATGTCTTGAGTTGCTCTCAGGATCTGTGAATAACAGCATCCTCCAAAAGGCACGGTATATGTTCTTTTTAACCATCATAGACTACAACAGTGCATCAGGGCTAGAAGGCATCCCAATAACACATTTTACATATGGCCCCTACATATCTAACCCAGCCTCTGGTATTCTGTACAACACCAGTGAAAAACAAAAGGGAGGGGGGGGGGATGTGAAGAGGCGGAGGATGAGAGGGCTGAGCAGATTGATCGGAGTCTGACGCAGAACTGATGAAAGAACAGGAAAACCTGAAGAGACAGATCGAGGTTGGGGGGGGGGGGGGGGGGGGGGGGGTACACAAGCTAATGAGCTGGGTAGACTGTGAATTAAGGAGATTGGCGAAAAAATGCTACGATAATATGAAAGTACATGAATGATCCAGATAAGCATGCCTAGGGCTCCAAAGGAGGATTTTTTTTTGTATCTAAAAATATTTTCAGTCAGTCTGTGCCTCATATAGCCATTGCAGTTCTTGTCATGTTGTATATTGCTATGACTACCGTTTTTGTGTAAATAAAAAGCATACTTTTGCTGATCCAAAGAGAGGTGTGCAATCATCTTTATATGTGAGAATATCATTATTTTTTCTAAATCTTTGGGTGCAGTTTTTGCCTCATTTTGTTTCAGTGCATCTGGTAACACAACTCAACAGAGAATGACCTATTTCATTTCTTATGCATTTTGTATTTCCGATGATATTTGTACTTTTAAGAATACAATGAATCCGAGAATTAACCCCTGCTCTGTCTCTTGTTCCTCCAGATTTCAGAGATCTATGTGAGCGGCGAGTCGTCCGACCTCACAGCCAAAGAGAAGCTGTTACTATGGAGCAAGCAGGCGACAGAAGGCTACCCCGGCCTCCGCTGCACCAACTTCACCTCCTCCTGGAGCGACGGACGCATGTTCAACGCTCTGCTGCACAGATACAGGCGAGAGGATGAACAGCCAGCATGGCTCAAGTGTATTCAGGCTTTAAATCCCCCCAAATGAATACAAATTCTAAGGCGTTCAATACTTTCTGCAGGCACTGGAAGCATTCACACAGGCAGCCATAAATACTTTATATGTGTTACAGGCTGCTGAACAGATACAATAGATTAGAGGCAGACAGACAGATACACAGTTAAGGTACACTAACACCCCCCCTCTGTGTTTGTTCTCCAGGCCAGACCTGATCGACATGGAGGTGGTGTCGCGGCAGAGTAACCGGGAGAACCTGGAGCAGGCCTTCGAGATCGCAGAGTCGCTCGGGGTGACCAGTCTGCTGGACGCTGAGGGTGAGACAGCTACAGAATAAACTGAGCGACTGACTGTCTGCCAGCCAGGGGGGGGGCGAAGGGGGATTTTCTTAGGTTCACCAGTTAAGAGTACTTACAGTTTAGTAACTTTCTCTGGTGCGCTTTTATTTAGAACTGCAACAATTGCTTGACAGATCCAAGCTAGTTAAGTTACTTGTCATGAAAACAGTTCAGAAAAGAATGCCTCTCAATTGCGGATATTTCCCGATTTATATTATGTTCAAATCAATATCATTGGATAATAAACTGACAAAACAAGACATTTGAAGAAAAGTGTGTTTTTCAGTCTTACTCAAATGTTGCATCTTTCTCTTTCCCTCAGACGTTGATGTTCCATCTCCAGATGAGAAGTCGGTCATCACCTACGTCTCCTCCATCTATGATGCCTTCCCCAAAATCCCTGAGGGAGGAGAGGGCATCACCGCACATGTACGTCACCTTCTGCTCCACCCATACACACAACCATTACTGTGACGTTTCAAGTCCTTATTAATGATTGTTGTTATGTGGCTTGAACTGCATTCTCCATAAAGATAGTACATATTGCTGTTCATTCTCCAAACTCTATACTTTGTTTTCATGGTAATTCTAAAATGTATTCGACTTTATATCTTTATACACTCTTGCTGGATTCAGCATTTTGCTTTCATTTCAGAAATACTTTTAGAAATGTACATATTTTGCTTCATTTTCTGCCTAAATGTGTAATTCCCATTTTGTTTGCAAGTCCAGTGTGCAGCTTTTTGAGTAATGAGCTGGAACTGTCACATAATGATGCAATTAATCGAATGGTGCTTTAGTCATTTATTATCAATTGCCTTTTGTCAAAATGAAACCTGTAATAAGACTAAAAAGGTTTGGTTTGTTGAGGTGTAATGTCAGATTCTCTGCTAAAAGATCACTGCTCATCTCTCCCTCTCCCTCTCCCTCTCCCTCTCCCTCTCCCTCTCCCTCTCCCGCTCCCTCCACCTCCACCTTCAGGAGGTGGATCAGCGCTGGTCGGAGTATCAGTCCAGGTTCTTCTCTCTGCTCCAGTGGAGCCGCCAGCATACGGCCATCATGGCCAACAAAAACTTCCCACAAAACCCTGTGGAACTCAAGGTGGGAACCCACAATGAGTATGAACCTGAACATGAGCAATATGTCCTCTTCAAACAGGAAGAGTTTACTATTAAGCTTTGCAAATTATAGTGAGATACAGATGTGGTTTTTTTTTTACTTGGGGTCATCCAGTTGACCTCAAACCAACATGCATCTGGTGAGGTGGGAATACAATCCATGTTTATTTATTTCACTGCACGTTCAGTCAGGACGAAAGGAAGCTGCCAAGCATTTTGTGTAAAACCTTGAGAGAACAAATAAAGACAAAGAAAAGAGGGGGGGGTTGGGTTTAATAAAAGGACGACAACAGACAGAGATGTAAGGTACGGAAGAGAGTTAGTGTTGAAAAGGAAGCTAAAACATGATTGACTGTCTAAAGAGCGTGAGAAAGGGATGGTGGGAATCTAAAGCAGTCACATTTGTAGCTTGAAGTAACCATTGAGAAAACGGTCTAATGACCACCCAGAGAGGGGCTGTAATTACAAAGCTTTTACGTTCACTAATAACAGGTATTGACATAAAACAAAGCCACTAATATTGACCTCATGGTCACTTCCTCCTCCTCCAGGCACTTTACAACGAGTACGTCCATTTCAAAGAGACGGAGATCCCCGCTAAGGAGGTGGAGAAAGGTCACATCGAGCACCTCTACAAACTGCTGGAGGTAAGGATTTACACGGAGGAAAGATGGAGGGAATGGTGATCAATGTTTGGCAGAGCCCACTGTGCATCATGGGATTCAGAGAGAGAGTGTTATTATCAGCAGGTTTCTGCGGCTGGTGTCTCCTGAAGGGAAGTCGTTTCCACACTTTTTCTGTTATCAATGCTGCAGAGTGTTCTAACACAAACACATGACGGTGGATTATAGGTCCTCCTTTATTCTCACTCAGCTGATTGTATCAGAGTGTTTGTCTGCGGTGTGACTTATGATCGCTCCTGAACGTACTGTAACTCTGAGGTAATGGAGGCCTTTATTTGACTTTAGCAACAGTTTCCATTACAAAAACATTATATTCCATACCTCTCCTCTGCAGTCCACATTTTTGTTATAGAATAACATTTCAGGAGGGACAAAGCTTGAGAAAATACAACTAACTTCATTGATAATCAATCAAAAAAGGGGGTCATTCTCCTCCACAAAACCTGTCCATAAGGGCCTAACAAATGTTACCCGGTTTCTCCAGATTTGATTTAACATACTGTATTTTGAAGACAAAGAGAAAACATATTAGATTGATTTTGTTCTGTAAATAAAGTAAGCAATGCCGTTTAAGTGCTTTTGTACTGCAGATAATAAAAACATATATTCATGTATGTGCCTTGCCTGAAAGTCATCGTATCCTAAAATGTCAGATCCTTGTTAAGTATGCTTTGGGTCCTTTGGGTGATTGTCTACCTTTGACAATATTTGGAAACCCCTCCAGCAAAAAATGGCTTTAGTGTAATAACAAAAACATATTAAACTCTTCCACCCAAATGAATTTCCACTGAAATGTACACAAACCAGCCCTTCCTCTGAGCATGGGTGGAATATAGATAGTTAGATTTAGTCAATTTAGCTATCTTACTTTACTTACTGTATTCTCTTGGTGTGCCCCTTTATACAGTGGCCTTTACACGGTTTACTTAGTACGTTTCATTTACATTTTTCAGTTACTTCAAGTTCAAGAATAGCTTAGTCAATTAAGAGATCATTATTTGGCATCTATAAACATTACTTAGTTTTCTAAATTGTTTTGAATCATTTGTTGTTGTTTTGTTGAATATTTTTATATTTTATTTTATATTTTTCTGAATTTGGTACTTTTCCATGTAATACTTTAAGTACATGTTCCTGATTATTCTACCTTACTTTAATTAAGTACCATTTTAAAAACAGGAATTTAACTTATAACAGAGTATTTTTACAGTGTGGTATAAGTACTTTAACTTAAATAATGGATTGTAGTACTTCATCCACCTCTTCTTTTACATCATCGAGTAATCAGTCTGTCACTGTCCTCGTGTTTTAACCGTGTGTGTCCACTTCCTCTGAGACATGATGGGACGTTAAGTAAACTCTCACTGTGTGTGTCCAGATGTGGATAGAGTTTGGTCGTATCAAGCTCCCTCAGGGCCTCCATCCCAACGACCTGGAGGAGGAGTGGGGCAAACTCATCCTGGAGATGCTGGAGAGAGAGAAGGCTCTACGGCCGGCTGTGGAGAGGTACACACACACACACACACACACAGACACAGGCACGCACGCACGCACGCACGCACACACACACACACACACACACTGACACACACATGCACAAGTACAAAAATCCATTCACATGTGTACTTCAGCAGGGTGCATGGAATTATCGCTGATGCAACTCCTGCCATTCAATTTCTCATCAATTGTGCTTCTCAGGGACATGCCTCTTAACCTCTACGTGTGTGTGTGTGTGTTCTCAGGCTAGAGCACCTGCTTCAGAGGGCCAATAAGATCCAGAACATGGCTCTGGACTGTGAGGAGAAACTCACCCTCGCGAGAAACACACTGCAGGCTGTGAGTACTAAATCAAGCTCTCGTGTCTCTTATCATATTCAATTCAATTTCCTTTCACATACTGTACACACATGCCAGGTTTTTATTAGGTGAATGTTAAGTCATTTGGAAGGGTCATTTACGATGTGTTAATGTGTACATGCTGTAAACGCAAGTGCACTTCTGGGAACAATAAATATTTATTCAACACTTTCCCTGGTTTCTGCAAACACAGTGTCTCTCTCTCCCCCCCCCCCCCTGTCTGTGTGTTGCTGCCTAGAGAGAGAGATTACCCTTAGAAATGGTCCAGGTGTTTACTCTTTGTCTAAATCATGTTTATTCTTTTGGTCCAATAATGATGTGAAATTCACAATCTTCACATATGTATGTAAAGAAAAATATCAAATAGATACACATTTATTTCAAATTAGCTCCAACCTTACCTGCTGCAACATGATTAACAAATTAATACATCAATGATTATAATGTAATATAATAGATATTATTCGAAAATAAAAATGTAATGTTGCTTTTGGTACTTTAAGTACACTATAATGCTATTACTTAACTTACTAAGTAACATTTTGGATGCAGGAATTTTACTTATAACGAAGTATTTCTACTAGGGCTGTCAAGTTAACGCGTTAATAACGCAAACAATTTTTAACGCCACTAATTGTTTTAACGTGCGATTAACACATGTGTATTTGTCCTCGGCCCGCCCCGTAGTTTCAGAGCCCAAAGGCTTGACGTTGTTGTAGTTGGATGGTGGGAGATTCTAGCGAGAGATATAGATACAAAAAAAGGTGTTTTAAAACGCAAGCCAAGCACACAGCTGATGCTGACAGCCCCGCTCCTGCCGCTCGCTTGCGGCAGACCACGCTTGAAAGTTTGCCGGGGAGACGCCTGGACAACAACAGCGATAACTAAATGGGTGGCTACAGCTTAACATTGTGGAGGACGAGGGGATCATTCGGATCGCATCCAACGTGTCGACTGCACATCACAGCGCATTATTTTGACCCTAGGTGGGAACTTCAGTCTCATGCTTTGACTGAAGATGAAGACAGAGGAGCGGCATTTCGCCGACAACTGTAAACAGGCTTGTCTGTTTGAGCAACTGGCTCAGTGCAGAGAAGTACACAGGGTTGGGAGAGAGTGTAAGAGAGAGAGAGAGAGAGGTTCCAGGTTGTTGTGTTGAGAATATTCAGGAGAATATGTGTCATTGTTCCAATGATAATAAACAAACATTTGCATAAAGCATATTTGTCCACTCCTATGTTGATAAGAGTATTAAAAATTTAGAGCAGATAAAAAATGTGCGATTAATCGCGATTAACTATGGACATCATGCGATTAATCGCGATTAAATATTTGAATCGACAGCCCTACTTTTCTACGCTTTTGTATTAATACTTAATACGAACAAAACATATCTGAGGACTTCTCCCTCCGGAGAAGCCGGGAACAATAAACTGCAGAACATCACAGCAGAAGCTTAAGTTACCTTGAAATGTAAAAAAAAAAAAAAAAGAACCAACATGTCGTCACACTTTAACAATTAATGTAAATAATATCCCACTTCAGATAGTCTACTGATTTTATCTTTCACTGTCAACATCACTTTATTTTCTATTTAGGGATGTTTATATTTTGTGTTTATTTTCTACTTTAGATGTTTTCCCATTATGTGCAATGCCTTGTTTTAACTCGTTGCTGTGAAGAAACAAAGTACTCAAATTGGGATAAATAAAGTACATCTTATCTAATCATACCATGTGCTCTGTGTGCAGGACATGTCGCGGGTGGAGAGTGGGGAGGGGGTGCAGTGTGAGAGGGAGCTGGCCTGCTACCTGCAGGACTGCGAGTCTCTCATCAGACAACTCAACCAGGAGCTCAAAGTCCTGAGGGAGGAGAAGTACTACCAGGTGGAGCAGCTGGTGTTCAGGTGGGTGCAGTGGTTCGTCTACTCAAACAATGAATTACTGAAGGGTGCAACAATCAAAGTGGGCCTTTGGCCAATTAGTTTGAAATAGGATATGCAAATTGTGTTTTGCCATTAAGTCCTATTATCGTCTGCCATAGTTAGTGTGTTCCATCTAGGGCTGGGAGATATATCTATGTAATATTGATATTGGGATATGGGACTAGAGTAAAGCTGTGAATTTGGATATGAATATGTTTTGAGGCTATAACTGTGTTTTTAATGACCTTTACCCACTTGAATGATGATTATTTATAAAAATCTCATTGTGTTAATATTTTTTCAAAGCAGCAATAGATAACACTACAATATTGTTGCAACATTGATATGGAGGTATTTTAACTATAAGCATCTGCTGTTAACTGTTTGAATGTGCTCTGATATAAATGACATATGAAAGAGAAAGATGAAATAGAAACCTCATTCTGTGGCTTCGTGAGTTTTAGACTGCAGTCTTTTTTTTCCTGTGTAGTTTCCTTTCATTCAATATAATTCCAAGTAAAGTTGAAATGTTATTATTTGACCCTATTTCCTAGAACATTTAGCCAAAAAACATTACAGGAAACCAACATTCTGGTTGTTTATTTAAACACATTTCTGGCTTTTCATAGGAGACTTTAAGTGAAGTTGCTGCTTTAAATGACTTTATGAATAAATAATCATCTCAGAGAAAGGAATATTGGATATCAGAATCAGAAGTGCTTTATTTGCCCCACAGTGGAGAAATGTACATAAAAAGTATGTAGCCGTGTCCCCTCCTCTAACTATATTTTGTATTCTCTCATCCTCAGAGCGTCCTGCCTTCAGGAGGAGCTGGTCTCCCTCAGACTGCAGTGCTCCAGCCTCTACAGGAAGGGCAACTTCACCCAGAGCCTGGGCCCCACGGGGGCCGAGCAGCAGAGGGCCTCAGACGGGGGCCTGACGCTGGGGCAGACGCTGCTGGGGGCCGTGGGGGCTGTCGGTGCCGCGCTCCTGCGGCGACCCATTGCTCGCTCCCAGCTGGTGGCCATGTCTTCATCGGAGGACGAAGGAAGCCTGAGGTTCATCTACGAGCTGCTGGGATGGGTGGAGGAGACGCAGGTCCGTCAATACAAGAACAGTTTAGGGACACGAGGAGTGGTTTTCTCAATGTTAACCTGATTTTATTCTTGATTATTCAATTTAGTCTATATGTTTGTTAAGAAATAGTGAAACAAATGCTCAGTATGATTTTTCAACAATACTTTTTCATTTTATAATATAAAATAGAGAAATGCAGCAAATCCTCTCATGTCAGGAACTGAAAGACGCTAAGACAATTATTTTAAAAATATTTGTATATAATGAAATACATTTTAGGCACTGTTTAAAAAGCCGTAAAACAACAAATCCCATTTTAGGGGTTAAATGTGTTAACTTCATTAACAATTTCATTTTTTTTTTTTAAACCAAGAGAATAAATATCATGATTTTTAACCCTAATAAATCAAATCTACATTTATTTATAATTGCAAGTCTGAAAAATAAATGTAACTTAAAACGTCTTTTTAAGAGGAACAAAACATTGGGAAAAATGTTGATAAAATACATAAATGTTGGAGCTCCTGCCCCCCCCCTCCCTATGAGCCCAGTGGCCGAGACAGCGAGACACAGCGAAACCCAGCCCGAACACACACCCGCAGCCTGGCTGGGAGTTTGTGTGTGTGCTCACACACCGACTCACAGCCTCGCCGCGTCCCGCCGTCTCAGGGAGGAGAAATCGGCGGAGCTGCAGCTGAGAAAAGATTGAGTGTGTGTGTGTGAGGAAGTCCGCGGATTGGTCAATTTGGACCAATCCACGGACTTAACGTAACGGCTCCGCGGACGTAACGTAACGGCTCCACGGATTGGTCCATTTGGGTATGGGCACGTCACTGTACCCAGGAAGAAAACAATGGAAAAAGAGAAATCTCCAACGAGGCGTTCTGGGGCAGCATAGACAGGTCTTTTCTGTGTTAGAGTTTTACTCCCTACAGGGTGTACTTTGAGGGTTTGTGACTCTGCAGACCTTTTACATGCAGAAAAACCTTCATAACACACAAGGGGACGGGTAATAACCAGAAAAGCATGACATGGGACCTTTAAATAAAAATGTAAATATGTATTTGATCTTTGTCCCTGTGTGTTCCAGGAGCTTTTGGAGCGAGCTGAGTGGGGCGCAGACCTCCCCTCTGTAGAAAACAACCTCCAAGAGCACAACACCATACACACTGCTGTAGAAGAACTAATGAGCAGCCTACAGGAGGCACGCAGCTATGAGGTACACACACACACACACACATATATATACACATCACTTATGCATGGACACAGAGATCTTTTGTCTGGCATTTGGTTCCTGATGTTCTTTACCGTTCTCTCCTGCAGGCTAAAGTGTCTCCAAACTTCAAGAGCAGTTACTCTGAAACCCTGGCCAAGCTAGAGCACCAATACTGCAAACTACTGGTCAGTCCCAGACAAAGAGCTGTGAATCTGAGTCTTTTTTGTGTGGTAACACACTTCTTTGTTTCCCAGTTCTCCCCCTTCTCCTGTTAATCCCATTACACCATGACAGGACTCATATGCAGAACAGTTATGCATCTGCTCTCTTTATGCCCCTTACCCCAAATGCCCCCTTTCTCAGTTTTGGTTTCTTTGTTCCTTCTATATTTTTGGCGTTACATGTGTAATGTTGAACAATAAAGCACACTTGCTTATGAAGTTTACTTATAGATTTAAATGCATTTTTCTTAAATGTTTCATTTCCAGTCTCTAATGTGAGACATTATACTCAGTTTTGTGTTTCTGTGCTTAAAGATGCATGTAAATGATCAGATTATGATACTATGACCTCATATAAGTAGAGTATCAGTGATTTCTACAACTGCAAGCAATATCATGTACCAATATATATATTTTTAAATTACATGTTAGGGAACAATGCCTCCCTAAAAGGTTAAAGCTTGTTATTAAAGCTCATAATTAACGATCCTATTCATTCTCATTTTATACCTTTTAAAAAAATATATAATTGTTTTTAAAGATTGTCTTCACAGTGCTTTATTCTAAATCTAGTGAACCAGCAGTACAAACCCACCCACTAGGCAATAGAGGACGTTTTTATTTTTAAATGTCTCTCTGCTGCACTGCTGATCAGCATGATGATGATGATGATGATGATGATGCTTGTTTGTGTGGTTGCCATAGGAACATTCGTCATGGCGCCTGCGGAGCTTGGAGAGCCTGCATGCGTTTGTGTCGCACTGCACTGAGGAGCTGATCTGGCTCAACGAGAGGGAGGAGGAGGAGATCGCCTTCGACTGGAGCGACAACAACAGCAACATGAACGCCAAGAGGGAATTATACAGCGTGAGTGGGGGGGGGGCTTTCTGTCAAATCAGAATACACGAAATGAACTACTAGATGTGTTTTATTTGAATAAAAAACACCCATAAAACTACCTTCCCAGTTACTACATAACATAAGTATCTCCATGATTCCTACATATCATTGTATTTATATAACCTAATATCACAATTGACACATTTTGACCATCGCAGCAGGCAAGACAAGAAATCCCCCAAAAAAACAAAAAAGAGAGAGATCTTGAGGCAAAGAGGCTGGATCCCTTTCCTAGGACTGACAGACGTTTCAATAGATGTCGTGTGTATAGAGTCAAATAGATAATTCAACAACAACTTGGACAACCTAAAGGATACAAATGATATTGTGAACGTATATATATATTTTTTTAAAAGGATCCTGCAGGATGTCAACAATCTTCAAGGTGCTTCCAAATAGAAATAACGTGGGCGTATTAACCTTTACTACTGGCAACCTGCCAGGGGAGAGACGCTCAAACTCCGGGGACGAGGCCCCTGATGCGGAGTTAGTCACATGTATGAGACATGATTGCATACATGAAAGTAGGGATGTCAGATTTGTCATCCGATGTTTGTTGATTTGTTGTAATATAGTCATCTTTGAATGTGCACAAAATCCTAAAAATCCTCCCAGCAGACAGTGGTTGCGTCTGATCCTCTTTGTTTGTCATTACCCATGATTACTCGTCATGTTTTGATGATAGCATTACATTTCCATTGATTCAATTCAATTGTTTTCGAATGACTTTTTTTGTGTTTGTCTCTGACTTTCGGGTAGGTGTTTTCTTTGTTGCTCTGACGCCATCAGTTCATGCCTAATAAAAAGAGAAGTAGGAGAAGAAGAGATGAAAGTCCCTCGACAGTCTAAGCCTATCGCAGCAAAACTAGGGTCTGGTTTGTTGTAAGCCTGAGCCAGACCTAAATATCAGCTTTATCAGAGAGGAACGTTTTTAAGCCTCATAAATGGAGAGGATGTCTCCCGAACACAAACTGGAAGCCGATTCCACAGATATATTCATGTATCAGTACTGTTTACATGTATCTTTACATCATGCCGGAGCCATACAGATCCTGTGGTCTACTGTACCATCCGTCTCTTCCTGCTCTGTTTACAGGAAATGAGGTTAGAGCTGGACGAAAAACAAGACGTGATGCGGTCGCTCCAGGAAACCGCCAACCGTCTGTGTCAGGAGAACCACCCGGCCAAACAGAGTGTGGAGGTGAGCCGTGACTCTATTCAGAGAGACCCCATGACCTTTAGAGATGACTGCCTCTGTGGATCATTTGAACAGCTCACCAACATGCTTCTGAACAAAATGCTCCTCTTTTCACTCAACTGTCCACCAAATGTTGTTTTTGTCGCATAGTCTATAAATGTAGATTCCATTCTAAAGGGCAGGATGTAAATTGTGACCTTTTTGTAAACCTTTTGTTAAAACAGTAGGGAATGTTGTCAACTCCAATGGAAAAGCTGAATTGAAGCGATGATGTGATATATAAATACTTGAATGAATACCAATGATCTGTTTTGCTGCTGCTTGTATAGAATAGAATTGGAGAATGTAACCCTCTGTAATGGTCACACATACATGCACACAGCACACACAGTGTAATTTGACCTCTGCATCCTAGTACTAGGAGCAGTGGGCAATATATATCGATATGGCGTATTCTCCAACACAGCGTATTAGTGCACAGATAAAGGGAATACAGGACAGACAAAACTGTGATTATGTGTGCTGAAAACATCCCTGTTAATAATGTGTAATGAATACACTGGCTGTTCTGTCTGCATGTGATCAGGCGTACAGTGCAGCGCTGCAGACTCAGTGGCAGTGGGTGAAGCAGCTGTGTGTGTGTGTGGAGACGCATCTCAAAGACAACACAGCATACTTCCAGGTGAGCCTCCAAAATGTCATTATTATGGCTCATTATTTGTCATCATTAGTTTGGCTAATGGGTAGGAACTGAACTATTAAGTTACAAAATATAAGTGGATCGGCAAATTCTGCATGGTTATGTTGCTCCTGCAATTTCACAGTTCCTTTCACCAAATCCACATGACTTTGTCCTCCCTTTACCATTCTTTTAGACAATTACATGTCTGTTCATTTGTGTCTTTACATTGTGGTTCCTATTTCACTAAATAAATACTGTTCTCTGCAGCTTCCTGGGGAAATCCTTCTAACATTGTTCTGTCTCTTGTCAGTTTACGAGTGATGCTCGGGACTGTGAGTCGTACCTGCGCCAGCTGCAGGAAACCATCAAGAGGCAGTACACCTGTGACAAGAACAGCAGACTGAGCAAGCTGGAAGACCTGCTGCAGGACTCAATGGTATCTATAAACAATCTATTGTTTTAACTAGAAAGAATAAATAAATGGACATCCCATTGTTCACTTTAGGATGCCAGATTTCTTATGTTTAGGACATTTTTACATGTCAAAAAAGGAAGTGTGCTTGGATGGAAAGGTGACACATTTAAAAAATAAAGGCGTATTTGAATACCGTTAATGACGATGTATTGATACTGACCTACTTAGTTTCTATCAATGATATTGGATCATTGATTATTCTCCCTCAGAACACCTTTTCTAAGTAATGCCATTGCCCTCGAGCAAGGCACTTGACTGTATATACTCAATGGCCGAAAGCTGACAAGTGAAGAAAAAATGTACTTTGCATTTTGGATACCGTAGTCCATCCCCCCTCGTTTAGCGTTAAGCTCACTGTGTAAATGAAGGTTTAGAAGCCATGCTGCACAACCCAAACCTATACATGACAAATACAAAATAATCCTGGATGGAGGCTTGAACATGAGTCATATGGCTGTATTAAAACTTTATAAATTCATGTATATGAAAAATGAAAGTAAAGAAGTCCTGTTGGCCCACCGCTGTCCTCCTGACTCGTGCTCGCCCTCAGGCAGCCACATGATGGGGAGAAGTTATCTCTGAGTTAGAGAATGCAGTCGCTGAGTCACCTCCCTGTGGAACATTTGTGAGACTGCCACCTTCACACCTTACACACACACACACGCACACGCACACACACACACACTGGACTTCAAGCAGATGGCAGAGTTAGTGTGGAGAATGCTCCAAGGCCAGAGCAGTGAGCTTGTGTGTCACAAGCAGCTGCTCTTTTCACAGACATGTGTGCAGCCAGCATTGTTAGGTGCAGTATGTGTCTATTTCCAAATGCCATCTAATGGTGTTTACATCTGTGTGTTAATCAGTTTCCTGTGCTCCATTACGCCCTGTGAAGGTGAAGCTAATCCTAAACACTGCTTCTGAATCACACCAGAAAACAAACAGCAGAACCTTTTGTTTGACGTTCATCATATCTGGAACAGAGAGGATATTAAATCAGCTGGTTCAATACCTTTCAGGCAGAGATTAGGGTTTACATGTAGGTGATGCTGTTTGCCCTTTTTATTGGACCCTTTATTTGCACCCTGTTATTTTTGTTTAATGACATTAAAGTACTTCTTCACATACGATTTAATAAGCGCTTGCTGTCAACAACGAGAGGTGAAACAAAATTCCATCCAAATGTAATAATAAGCATTTAATTTAAGCTTCTCTGCTAGTCAATTTGTTCTTGTGGTGATAATGAATTTGACATTCTTTCCGTTATGTATCTCTATATGAATTGTTTCTTCTGAGCCTGTCATTTGACTTGTCACAGTAGAGCTGACTGCAGCAACTGCCATCTAAGTGATACATTCAGTTTGTATATCTAATGTATAAGTTATTTACACAGGCCTCCCTCAATTCCTCTCTTTCTGTCCACACCTCCCTACCTGTCTCTCTGTTGGTCTCTCTATAATGAATCCTTAATGCCTCTCTGCTGGGTCAGGGTGAAGAAGAGCACACCTTGTACATCTCTTATGGTTAGCGCCCAAGCTAACACAAGCTTCTGAATCAGCAAGTCCACTCCTCTCAGGGGCAACTCGCTAATATGCTTAACAATATTTGGAGACCATGCACTATATTTTAACAGAAAAGATTGGCTTAATGTGTTTGATTTAATACTGGCAGGTTATTGTGTTGAAAAATGCATAATAATTATTAGAAGATATACAGTAATTAGTTGAGTATAGCAATGTCGGATTGATTTCTATACATCAATCAATCAATCAATGTTTATTTATATAGCCCAATATCACAAATGTTACATTTGTCTCAGTGGACTTCAAAGTTTGTACAGAATATCAGTATGACAATACGACACCCTCTGTCCTTAGACCCTCACATCGTACAAGGAAAAACTTCCAGAGAAAAACCCACAGTTTAAAGGGGAAATGGGAGAAACCTCAGGGAGAGCATCAGAGGAGGGATCCCTCTCCCAGGACGGACAGACGTGCAATAGATGCCATGTTGTCATGGTCCTTAGAAGATGAATCTTAATATTTTTGATGATACTTTTCTTTTGGTTCCTTATTTTGTTTTGTTTGTAAAATGCCTTGAGAAATATTCGTTGGGGTTTCATGACATTTTGTACAAAAATGAATACCTTTTCAAATGGATTGCAATAATGTTGGTTATCCATGAACCTTTCATCAAGCGCCATCATCAGGTCAACACAAATGGATTTAGTCCTATATAGAACATGGGGTATTTCTGCATGTAAGCCTCTTGTGGCCAACAGGAGTGTTACAACAACAAACACACACTCTTTTTGCACATGTTTTTATTTCATAAACACAATAGAGAAAACACTTTAAACCAGACCTAAAACAAAGGATAACCTCTCATGGCTTCCGTTAGCCGTTCAGGGAATATAGTTTCAACTTCAACATCTAACTATACTATATTGGTTATCTATCAAATCAAGCTAAACCAGTTACAGTGATTGATAATGGGGCTCACAGCCTGATGAATTAAACTGCCATTGATTACTAACTTACTCACAAAATGATGGATGGACTATCAACCCTTTGAAAAGGATCGGTCAAATGATCCATCGTAACTGAATACTACAGGAAGTGATTGACAGATGATGTCCTCTGTCCTGCAGGAGGAGAAGGAGCAGCTGATCGAGTACCGCAGCACGGTGGCCAGCCTGGTGGGCCGCGCCAAGACCCTGGTGCAGCTCCGGCCCCGCAACGCAGAGAGCACCCTGGGGGCCACGACCCCCATCAGAGCCGTCTGCGACTACAGGCAGATAGAGGTATGGCAGCCTCCAGATATTACACCTCATCCACATGTGCGTGTGTTTCGGTTGCTGTACGTTTGTCATACTGATAACCCAAAACAAATCGTAGAAGCTTGATTTCCCTTTTCTTCCAGGAGGTGTTGAGACAAACTGTGTATATAAAAAGCAGCTCTCCATTTACCCCACCCACTCTGTTGTTTTAACCTGCATTACCCACCCTGCACCTCCTCTCCGAGCCCCCTTCCACATCCACTTTATAACTGTTCTATTTGAGCTCCTTCCTTCATGCTGTGACATTTACTTGTTTCCTTGTCGTCAGATTAATGAGCACTTCTACACATATTATGTTCTCAGCCTAGGGGGTCCATATTAATGAAAAGACTACAGCAATGTTTTTTTGAAAATAGTTTTCACTCCATTTTAACTGGCGAGTAAAAAGACCAGTGCTCACTTTGCAATCTAAAGGGGCTTAATGATTATAATCCAGATTGAATTGAGTCTTCACAATAAATGTTCAACTGAATCTTAGTGAAAAGCCAAAAATCGCCACATGTAAGCTAAAAAGATGATACACGAGAAGAAAACTGAAGTTGTGCAATGATTCTTTCTACATACCACACATAGACCAGCCTCTCACTCTCAGCTGTGATGCCCTCAGGGAATCTAAAATGCGATGAATTATAAATCTGTCTCATCCCCTTTGCGGACTCCTTTGAAAAGCAGCACCTAGCACCCAGCAAACATGGACATGCTGCACTCCTTATGCTGCTATTTATAGCTGGAGTCCTCCGGGTCAATTAGTTAATTGGAGCATACTGTATGTGAGGTGTTATATCCAGGTGAAGGAGGGGGGGGGGGGGGGGTTTGGTCCTGCATCACTGATCTTAAAATGGATGATGCAACAGAGCTGAAAGTTCTACTAAAGAAAAGCAGTGTGCACAAAGTAATCTTTCTCTCCTTCACTTTCCTGTGTCTCCTCCTCTCTCTCCATTCCCTCATGTACCTTGTTTTACCTTTCCTACCTCACTCCCTCCTCCTCCTCCTCCTCCTTCCTCATCCTCTCGTCTGTCGGCTGGGCTGACCAGACAAACGTTCAGGTATAGCTGCCTCTATTCTCCCTCTCTCACCTCCGATTAACACTGCTCACACACCGCACTGCCCTGATGCTCCTCTCTTATCAGCTGATGTCAAGTTGAGCTGTCAGTAATGTGACATGAGGTCACTGTGAGTTTGACACCTGCTTTTAGGTGTATAGGAATATTATATATTTAGGTGTCCTTGAAGCTGTCATTCATGGATCTTTTTTTTTTTACCTTCAAACAACAATTAGAAAATAAATATGGGGCCTAGTCTAGACTGCATTTGTTTAATATGTTGAATTGTGGTTATTTTAGATATCTAATGACACAAAATTAACCACATGGATGAAATTTGTGTTGCACACTTGTTGTGTCTTATTGGTGCTATAAACCAGAATTGTGGCAACAGGAAAAGTTAAAAAAATAGGGCCAAAAACCAAAGACAATGGCTGCATTCCAAATTGTGCCTAAACACTTTTTCTTCTTTACTTAAGTGCGTACTGCAGCTGCCTCAAAGAGTATGTACTATTACACACAATATGCATACTACTTTGCTCTGTATCCACATGAAATCTTTAGCGTGTCCTTTAAAGTCAAATGAAAAAGTCTGCAATTTGGACCACAATCGTCACAATCTGTCTGCGCTTGTGCACAGAATTGTGGCTCAGAATTGCCAGAAAAGCATGCTAGCTTGCGTAGCAGATTGAAAGAGAATGCAGTATGTCTTGTTTGGCCTTCTGCATTTAATAAACTATGTGTTTGGGCATACTTAAAATGTTTCTGTCATGTTAAAGAGTATCATATGAGCATTTGAATGCATTGCAATGAATCAAAATATATAAAATACAAAGGAAATTAGACTTTAGAGATAGGAGGCAGACACAAAAACATTGTTTCATCTTTGTGCGTGTCCTCTACTTGCTTACCCTCCTCTTGAACATACTCATACTCTCATACAAAAGATGAAAGGTGAGAGTTGATCAGTTGACACCCAGCCACAGGACTGTCATCAGTGATAAGGGCAGGTGGCATCAGTGAGCTGAACTGAATTAAAATGTGCCTTTTGAGGCTCATTCCGTCAGTCAGACGGTAACAAGTCACAGCTTTGTGCTTAAATGTACATTCCATGTATTTCCTGTGTGTGCCTAGCTTTGCATTATTGATGTATCAATGCTGTGTGTGTGCAGGGAAGGGGTGAGAGAGGGTGGTGGGTGGGAGTAGCCTTCCTGTGTGTCCCTTAAACTCTGCCCACAATAATTGCTTTGCCTTGCACTACGAACACTACAATTCCAATCCCAAGCTCTGTGTTTGTGCCCTGGGCTGGGTTTCAGTAATGTGTCCTCCCTTGTTAGTGACTTCATGAAACCCAGCCCAGGGATAATTAAACCTCACTTTGAAGAATATTTCAAAATAAAAGCTTTCACTTAAGAGTTTTAAAGAAGCTTTCGCTCCACACGTGTCAAAGGTCTCTTTGCCATATCATTTTTGGGCTTCTGCTAACTTCATGAAATCCATGAATGTTTGCATTTTGTGTTGCATTATGAGTTTGTTGCTACCAGCTTTTTGGTTTACATGTTTTCACTTCTCTTCTCTCTCCTCCTCTTTTTCATTTCACCTCTCCTCCGTCCATTTTGTCGTCTTACCTCCGTCATCATTCTTTCTAACCATCAATATTTTACAATCTTTCAAATTCATGCTCTCCATCTATTCCTCTTTACTCCTAACATCCGTCATTCCATTACCTCCATCCCTCTTTCCCTCTTCCTTTATCTATCCCTCTCTCTTTCCTGTTTCTATCCATCCTGAACCCCTTCCTCCTCTCAGATCACAATCACCCGGGGAGAGGAGTGTGTGCTGGAGGACAACTCCCAGAGGACCAAGTGGAAGGTGATCAGTACGACGGGGAACGAGGCCATGGTCCCCTCGGTGTGTTTCACCGTCCCACCCCCCCAACCAGGAGGCCATGGACACAGCCAGCAGGTGAGACACAGCGCGAAGCAGAACATGGAGCACATCAAAGGGTTGTTGTGGAAGTAGGTTGGGGATGAGTTACGGATGGTTTTGGTCAGTAGCTAAAAGGATTTCATGGGGAACTAAATGAAATGGTAGGGACCATGTTCCTTCGTGCCATTCACATTACCTCCAGAAATAAAAAAGTGTTTTCAGGTCAAATAATCAACCATTTTCCTAAAAAATGCAAATAAAACGAAATAACCTGGGCAGTTTGAAATCATTGACGTGGTTTCATTTTGTCAACAAATGGCTTAAGATAAGTTTATTTATGTAATGTTTTTTGTACATGAACAGGTACAGTATGTAGCAACTAAGTAATTATAACGTTTATTTAGTAAAGCAACTTTCAAAGAACAAGATAACCACAACAGACCTTTAAAACACACAAAATCTCAAACACCAAACCACTCGATGCCAGTTTATACAAAAAGCCACACACTGCAGCATTGACTGTACAGCATTAGCCATTTAAATGTGCAAAACCAGTCCCCAGATGGGCCTTTAAAAAAAAATATATATATAAAACTCAACAACAAATACACAAGAGACGGTACAAAACACAGACTCAACAAAATAAGTACATTAAAACAAAAACTCAGGACTCTGCAACAAAACATTTATTTTCAATATAAAACTGACCACAGATGCTTTCATGAAGTATTACTCCAGGCCCTTTTCACATAGAACAGTGTTTAGCTGGTCATTTGTACAGTAAGTCCCTTTTTCAGAACAGTTTTCACCTCAATTTAGAATCAAAAACTGAAAATGTCTCAAACCTGGTGTGTGTTTGTGTGTGCAGGGCAGAGCAGCTGTACCAGAAGGTCATGTCTCTGTGGCATCAGCTGCATGTGAACATGAAGAGCGTGGTGTCCTGGCACTACCTGCTCAAAGACATCCGGACCGTCTCCGGATGGAACCTGGACACGGTGAGGCTCCTTTACCCTGGGGTTTTGTTGTCTTTTCTCCTAATGTCCTTGTTAGCCGTACTCACGTTACCCCTCTGTGTTTCGCCTGTCAGGTGCGTTGTCAGTCTCCTTCAGAGCGGCAGCAGGTCCTGGATCACCTGGAGTCCCAGATGTCAGACTTCCTGTCTGACAGCAAAGAGAGCATCTTGTTCACGGCAGGAGAAAGACGAGAGCTGGAGAAGGAGGTCCAGCAGGCCCAGACGCACTGCCAGGACCTGCTGCTCAACATGGAGACCGGTGAGACTAATACATACATTTACTCAAGTTCAGTGCACGCATAACATACTTTACTCTGGTATTTGTTAAAGCAAATGGCTGCAGTGTGTCTACTCATGCCCAAATGAACTCTTCCTTCTTCTCTTCTCTCCCTCAGTGGAGAAGGACGAGTCGGTCTCTCGGTCCTACCTGTCGGAGCTGCAGAACATCACCCTCCGGCTGAACGACGCAGAGCACAAACTGATGAGGGGGATTCAGACCCCGCCCCCCAGCCGGCTGTCAGGGGACAGCGGTGACTACACTGTGCAGATAGCAGAGCAGGAGGTCAGTGTGAGCCCCCTCTGCTGGCTGCAACGGGCAAGAACAATAGGATGATGATGATATTGAATAAGTTAATGTTTAATAAAGTATTTTAAACATGGTGTAGAGAGTTCTACTGAGGCCTGTAGGCGGTTGAGAATGGTTCTAAGTCTGATCTAAATAGTTGTATCTCTTTGTTGATGAATTAAGGATAACAGATAGAGAAAAAAGGTACCATGGTAATTTTTCATTTTATTTCCTGAATGTCTTTGTTTTCTATCTGTGAAACAAACAGCTGAGAATGTATTGTTTTCATTTTACAATCTTTTTTACAATTCATTTTTCTTATGAAAATGGCTGGATAAATAAAGTTTTGAAAATGTCAAAACAAATGTCAAAACAAATGACCATGGCTCTTTTCAAAAGTATTATTCAGTCATTTTCAGAAAGTAATTTACGTCTGACTTATACTCACCACATTTAATTTTTATTTGATCAATCATCTCCCACGGCTTCCCTAGTTTGAAATAAACATTGAAACAAAGGAAACTTTAAAGAAAAAGGCTGCACCACAACTGGAGCATTGTTTGACTCCATCTACCTATTAGACTGTACTGTGTAAGACATACCTCCCACCTAATTTTGCTCTAAAACCCCATTTTTGTCCAGAATCTGCAGTCGGAGTTGGACGCCATGCGCTCTAGTTTGGGCGATGTGTCCCGGCGCTGCATCAGTTTCTTCGAGGAGAAGCCGACGTCCTCCAGCATCCCCGTCCTCCGGGCTGAACTCAATCAGGCCGTGGAGAAGACAGACAGACTGCACAACCTCTCCTCTGTATACCTAGAAAAGTAAGTGAGCCCTTCCTTCTTCTGTTAATTGGTTCACTCAAAAAAGCCCACTAATGTTTCACTTCTAAAATGTTTTTCTCTCCTCAGGCTGAAAACTGTAGAGGTCCTGATGCGTAGCCTGGATGAAGCAGAGAGCCAGGTCAGGAAGAACGAGAGCAGACTAAGTGAAGAGGACATCGTTCCTGCAGACACAACGGCCATTAAAAACCTCAGAGAGCAACTAGGGGTAAGCGACACATAATATTGCATAGACTCCCCTTAAGGCTCGTGTTGTGAGACTGACTCTAACCGTTGATCTGCGTCCTTCTCCTGATTCCTCACTCCAGAAGTGTCAGGCTGATCTGGTGGATCAGGAGGGCGTCTTCCAGTCCCTGCAGTCGGAGGTCGCCTGCGCCAAAGAAGCTGCGTCTCAGCTCAGCAAGCTGCACCCGGACCGCAGCCCCGAGCTGGAGCGCCTCCAGGAGAGAGCCAATCAGATGGCAGACAGGTGGAGCGGAGTCAAGAGGCAGATGGACACACGGTGGGCAAGACAGAGGGAAGATGTGGGGGGAAAGGAAACGATTAGGGGATGAGAAGGGTAAAAGGAGGAGAATTGAAAGATTGAAATCGAATTTTGTTAGGCTTGTATCATGACAACCTTTTTGAATCTTGAAAGGATGTATGAGCCTGTACAATGCAAATGCTGATTCCTGTCAGGATAATCTGGTCCAAAATCATTGTGATGTACTAAATATTCTTGAAAATAATTATCCAAACTTGTTTCTGACTCTTAAAATGTGAAAAGAAAAACATACTGAAATGACTTTACCTGACATTTGGTAAGAAACTAATATTTGTATTGCTTCACAGATACACAAATCTGAAATTCATCAACAACCAATCAAACAATCTTAAATAGAGTCATCATAAATCATAAGTTCCCCATGTATACATTCAGGATAAAAAAAGTTTCTACCGTGATAGCAAGCTAGACATCTTATTGTAAGTACTTGTGAATATTTACAATTATCCTAATAATGCAAATTCACCAGGAACAACTTATTTAGTGTTTTTTTATCTACAAACAAAATCCTCCCATCACTACCAAGTATAACTATCAGTAAATATTTAGAAACATTGAGATAACGGAACAAAAGCTTATATTTATATGTAGAATAAACATGTCTGTGTGTTACATTTTCTGACAATCCATGTGTTCTCATTGCAGACGGACAGATCTAGAGTCAGTGGGCTCGGCCCTGCAGCAGTACAGAGACGGACACTCTGCTCTCATCAACTGGATCGAAGAAACGACAAAGAGACAAGAAAACACCCAACCTGGACAGACGGACAGCAAGGCGCTGTCAGAACAGCTGGCCCAGCAGACGGTCAGTACCACTGATTACTTTTAAAACTGACACATTGTACCCAACAGTCTTGTATAAATGTCATGATTTGTTTTGGCTTCTTTAGGCATTAGTAGCTGAGATTGAACAGAACCAGACCAAACTAGACGAGTGCCAGACTCACTCCAAACAGTACTGCACCTCAGTGAAGGTAAGAGACTCTTTCTGTTTGTGTTTCATACAGTGTGTCACTTTACAAAATATTGAAATATGTTATTTTTATTTCAAGTATTTTTTTTTAATATATATATGTTTGCCTTATTTTTTATATAATTGATAAAAAAAATGAGTTTCCTAGTTTTTCCTTCACTTCACTGTTGTCTACAAGAATGAAATGCGTGAATAGATAAAAAGTTATATGTATTTTAAGCAATGTTACACTTTCTCTAGTAAATGATGGTTGCCTAGCCACTATTTTACTGACTCGTGTCCCACCATGTCTGTAGGATTATGAGCTGCAGCTGATGACCTACAGAGCCTTTGTAGAATCTACACAAAAATCCCCTGTGAAGAGGAGGAGGATGCACTCTTCATCTGACGCCATCACACATGAGGTGAGGCTGGACGTTCAGATGTTATTGATATGGCTACATTATTGAATATTAGGACAATGAATCGTATCCAGTCCATCACAGATCTCTTGTAATTGTTTCTGGATGTTTCTCTGCAGTTCATGGACTTGCGCACACGTTACACAGCCTTGGTCACCTTGACAACGCAGCATGTGAAGTACATCAGCGATGCTTTGAGAAGAATAGAAGAAGAAGAGGTGGGACTTTGGTTCACTATATCTCCCTCTCTTGCTTGTTTGTCATATGAAATCACTGAAGCTTTAAAACAACAATAATTTCTGTTTAATAGTGACAGGAAAAAAAAGTTCCATTATTTATCTTGTAAGTAAATGTTTTTATTCTGTGCAGAAAGAGGTGGAGGAGGAGAAGCAGGCGAGGGTTGGGCAGGTTTCCGACCTGCTGGGCTTTGTCAAGGGCCTCCAGGGACGGGCCGGGGGCCCCAACGCCGAGTCCTCACTTGCTGCTCAGCAGGTACACCGATAAGCTTGTTCATTTTTATCATCTTGTTATCATATATTATACACATTATTCTTCAGACAATTAGCATTTTTGCGAGCCAACGCATAATGATTCCCCGCACGGTGAGCAGGACACCTGCTGGGTTCATTTAGCAATGAAGACTGGCATTATCCTGGTTATTACAACGCTCCTTACTAAAGAAATCAATCATTTATGCATTATATTCATTTCATTTCAGAATTCATTATCCAACAAAGCCTTTTAGTAAATAAGTTGAAAGGATAGTGTTTCCTTGTTAATACAATATATTTTGCTGTTTAACTTACATGTTAAAATGGCAGTTGATCCAAGAGCACTTTGGCTCGACCAAAAATCGTTTAAAAATGTGCTATATAAATAAAACTTGATTTGAAGTTGTTTTGTACTAAGTGCATCATTGCCTTTGTGTTCTTCTGAAGGCCATCAGTGAACAGCTGGCAGCCAAGAAAGATGAAGTGGCAGAAGCCATAAGGAGCACTCAGGTCTTCCTGCTGTCAAAACAGGCCAGCAAGTAAGTTTGGATCACACACATGGACACACACATTGCACCGACAACTCATTCACTTCACATACTGTTTGACATTCCCCGTGTCCTTCAATCTAGCAAAACACATGGACACTCACAAACTATCCCAACAGTGCATACTCAGTTAGCTGCCTGTCATGGAAATTCTGAATTAAGATGTCAGACCCTTGATATTTGTATTCAAGTTTGGTAAATGTTAGGACTTAAATGAAGGATCAAGGGAAACTGGGGAATATAAAGTTGTTTACAGTAATATTTATGGACTGGACTGCTTATTTTTTTTAACCAAATTTCAGGTTTCAGATTATCTAGAGTTTCTTTTACAAGGATTTCACTTACAAAAGTTCCTACACATTTGTGTTTCTAGAAAAAACATAATGAAATATTTGTCAAAGATACTGTGTGAAATCTTCACACCGTCACACAATAAACACCTAAATCCCACACGCTCTAACCTCCCCCCTGTGTGCTCTCCAGGCTGTCCCCAGAGGAGTGCGCTCATGTGGAGGCTCAGCTGGACGAGCTGACGTCCACCTACAACCAGCTGTGCACCAGCTCCACCCAGCAGCTGCAGCAGCTGGAGCAGCAACTGGCCAAAGAGGAGGAAAGAAAGGTAAATTGGTTGGAGGGACGGGCCAAGTTCGACTGCCGATTTGTGACAATAATGTTCTTTTCAAGGGTTTCGCAAGCTTTTCAAAATGTAAATGTGAATATGCTTGCAAGCTAAGCGCGAGTTCAACTGTGGGCCAGCAAGAGTGTGTGTGTCGTACAGCATGTTGTGTGTTCACTGAGCATTTTGAAAAACATCACCACTATTGACGAATCTCACTCATTGACTTGGTTTGGTTTAACATACATCACAGACCCTTTTCAGACGTGTATTCAGATGATTATAAATAGTCATTTATATTTCTGGCACTTTAGTTTGACCTCTTTTTTCGTCATCAAGGAGTAGATATAAAAAGAATACATAAAGAAATAAAATTCACTGGATAGCACTGTCTGAATTGGGCCTTAGCATGGAGTGTTTCGCTCTCTTAAAAGCCTGCAGTCATTTCATTACCTGTCCTATACCACCCCAGTTTTTGTCATCTTCATCATCATCATCATCGTCATTATCATCAGAAAACCCATCTGCTGAACTGCTAACATGGTTAATACATGGCCTCACTGGTGCCGCACTGGAGCAGTGCTGCCAAGTCATGCTAGCAGTTAGCTAGAAGCTGTAGATCTCCGCTTTTTGCAGATCCATCATTAGAATTGTTTTGGTTAGAAATGAGACGCACCTTTATGTTTCCCTTACATTTCTTTAGCCTCAACATAGTATCATGCTACTTTTCTTTATGTTGTGGTTAAATTATGCCACTTCATAAAGTAAAAGCATTACATTTTAGTATTTATTTTTACCAGCATGTACAGTCAAATCAATCACACATCCCCAGTCAGTTTTCAGTTTGTCAAAAAAGCTTTCTCTCCTGGTTTATTTAATGTGTTGCATCCAACATCGGTCAAAAAAGGTTTAAATGTGTGTGAGAATTTCAGGTTTCAAGCAATCCAATGATGATGATTCATATGTCCTGACAGCTGCACCTTATAATGGATTATGTGAACGTTGTTTTTACAGGGAACATGTATGTGATACAAAATACTCACAAACAAAAATCACTTTACAGTGTAAGCGCACCAGAGGCCAGCTATGCAAAAAAAAACCTTCACCATTTGAGCATGTTGTGTCCAGATCACAAGTGTGTGTGTGTGTGAATGAGATTTTTTGTGTTTGTTCTAATGCATATTATTAATGTGTGAAACTTTCAACCAGCATTTTGCTTAAAAACCACTAACAGCAGCCGAAAGGGAAGTGTCGACGTCTGAGGTCTCAGCCAAGGATCAGAATGAGATGTGGAAAAGAAAGCCAGACATTTATAAACACGCTTAATCTGCAGATCAGTTTACTTTTCAGTTACGTTAAATCACACCATAATCTGTGTAGTTACAGCACAATCTAATGTGATTCATCGTTTAATTCCAATAACAGTATCAAGCATCTGTGCAACTGAAGAGGAAAACATACATTCCAAATTGTGTTTGTTGGGATATATTGTCATATAGACAATTTGGCCTTTGTCAGTTCCAATGTGCCATAATTATTTCTTTTGAGGCTTTTCTCGTCAAAATTAAAGTCATCAGGAGGTTTTAGTGTCAGTGCAGTGATAGGAGTCATAATGAAGAGTGGCATGCCGAATGCTAACAACCAGCTTCTCACCTGTCGCGCCTCGCTCTGCCGAGTCATAAGCTGGCCCATTAATGTGTGTGCCACGGGACAAGCCCTCACAGTAAGTAGTGCTCGCTTTCTCTCTTACCGTTGCATGTACGTTTTTTTCACAATTCTATTCTACTGTACTTCTGAATATTGCTGTATTTTTGCCTTTTTTGTTTCTAGTTGCTTTGTTGCATGCTTAGTGCTTGTGTTAGAATAGCAGTGGTAAGTATTAGAGCGCTTCTTAATATAAAAAAGATATGCAAATACTGGGAAAATCATTCAGATTCCTGTAAGATGTACTTATAAGTATCTTGCCACATATACATAATTTATCCTTTTTTATGCTTTTGTGGCAAATGGTTGTGGGTTTTCTTACTTTTTCTGATTCTACCATCTAATTCTCTTCATAATATATAATGTAATTCTGTATAATAACCTTGTAACATAATATAGTACATAGGCTGTCTTAAGTTGTCATAACACATTGCTCATAGAAGAATGAATGTCAACTCGAATTCCGTTTTTCTTTATTTTTTTAGAACCAGAGTGCCATTGCTGGAGTTATTGACTTGGGAACAGTGCAAACATTCCCAGTGTTCAAAGCAGCCCAACGAGGCCTTATTGACCAGGACACCTGCCATGTACTGCTGGAGGCCCAGCTCATTATGGGTGGGCTCCTTAAGCCTGACTGCCCTCTCAATCTTTCACTGGAACAAGGTCTAGCTCAAGGTCTAATTGACACCCATTATAGACAATCCCTTTCTGAGCTAGAAACTGCCTTGCTGTTGGTGGAAAATACTAAGTCTACAGATGACCGAACACAAATTGTGTTGCCAGTAGCCACAGCCATCGAGTTTGGGCTCATCAGAGAGGATGTGGGACTTCGCATTTTAGAACTCCAGTTAAACACTGGAGGCCTGAGAAACTCAGTCGGAGATCTCATGAGTTTGGAGCAAGCGGACGAAAAGAGACTTTTGACTTCTAGAACCCTTTCCAAACTCCAGTCAAGGCAACATAATAAAGAGCTGATCGATCCAAACACAGCAGAACAATTAAATCTGAATGAGCTTCAACAGCGCTGTGTCTGTGATGACCACCCTGGTCTCCTTCTACTCCCTGTCAAACAGCAACCCGGAGGAACTGTTTGCCTCCAGACTGGAAGAAAAGTTGGCATATTCCGTGCAGTCCAGGAAGGTCTGATTGATCGGAAAGTAACCGTACGACTTCTTGAAGCTCAACTCCTTGCCGGTGGTATTTCTGACCCACGATCTGGCCACAGGATGACAATTGATGAGGCGGTTCGCCATGGGCTTATGGACCAGGATCTAGCCTGTGCCATGTTAGCACGCCAGTTGCAAAATGGGGGAATTCTAGACCCTTACAATGGAGAACGGCTGAGCTTGGAAGAGAGCATTCACAGGGATCTACTCTCTCCTCGCTTGGCTCTATTAGTCCTCGAGTCTCTTTGGGCTTTCATGGGTATACTCAGGCCTGAATCTGGAGAAATCCTGCCAATTGTTGAAGCTATTCAACAAGGAGTTATCTCAGGAGAGCTTTCTAGAAACATCTTAAGGAAGCGACATGCCATTGGGGCCTTGTACAACCCTGAAAACCTCCAGGTCCTTCCCCTAAATCAGGCTGCTGAAGAGGTCCTTGAGCCAAGTGTGGTCAGTTTTCTCAAGGACATCCACATCCCAGATGTTCTTTCGAGCATGAACCAGTCGGGTACCCCATCTCTAAACCGCTTGAGCTGGGGTTCCACACGCTCCTCTCCACCTCCATCATCTCCAACACCTTCAACCTCTCCTTCAGGTGTTTACTTGGAAACAGCACTTAAACATGGAATGAATCCTGAAGAGCAAGCAAAACAAAATCTTCTGCTTCACCTTATGACGCACAGCTATGTGGATGCCCATTCTGGAAATCGATTGGTGCTGCTTGACCCTGAGTTGGTAGAGTTGGTCAAAGCTACTCAACTGGTTGCTGGAGACTCTGTATATGAAAGTACAGTTAAGCCACAAAGCACGTTGACCACAGATGAGACTGGGGAGCTGCAAATGGAGAGTAAGTTCAGTTCAGCAGATAAAGGGGGGAGTTTGAAACACAAGTTTGAAGAGGGAAGTTCTGATGTAGTGAAGAACGAAAAAGCTGTGATAATTAGTACAGGAAGTCTAGAAGAAAGGTATAATGGAAAGAATGACAATAAATTGCTCCACAAACCACCAGTTGTGGATGGGAGTGGTTTAGCAGCAACAAATGAAAAGCGTGTAGATACAAATGCAAAAGCTCAAAAGAAAGAAATGTCTGATCATGAAGCTTTGATGGCTTCAGCTAAAAATATTAAAGGTCCAAATGAGCTTGAAGCAATGGTGTTCAAACCAAGGGATACGGATGATCAAAAGACTAGTACATCCTCAACAGTAGCTAGAAAAACAGCTACAGAACCACTCAAAACATTGAAAGAACAAATCCAACCGGGAGCAAAAACAAATCAAGATGTTAAACCAAAACAATCTGACTATGAGAAAGATATAACATATTCCCAGACTGAATCAGAAGGGATTAAACTACATATAACAATTCCTAAAAAAGCAACTGACTCAAAGCATGCTAAAGAGTTTGATAAAGATTCAGCAGGGGAGATGGAAGGGGAGGATGCTGAATTGGCAAAGTTAGTCCTCCAGCTCAAACAGGGAGGTCTGATGACAGAGGAAGGGGAAAAGCTTCTCCCAGATGAGGCAGTAGCACAGGGTGTCCTTCCTGGTCACACAGCAGTTAAATTAATGGCGCAGGCAGGTCTGTTTGGAGGTTTTCTAGATGCTAGCAGCTGTGAGTCACTTAGCATGGATGATGTCATGCAGGAGGGTTTACTAGATGAAGATCTAATGTGGAGTGTCCTGAAGTCAGATAAGACCCTTTCAGGGGTTGTGGATGTAGAAAAAAGGCAGATCTGCGGGGTAAGCGAGGCTGCTCAAGTAGGGCTGATTGACCCCAACACCGCTGCTCGACTTCTCGAAGCCCAGGTGGCGTCTGGAGGGATTGTTGACCTTCGTAGGGATAAGAAAGTCTCTGTCACTCTAGCAGCAAAACTGGGATTGATTGAGGAGGGCCAAAGAGAAGAACTGGTTGCACTAGAGAAGGCTTACAAAGGAAAGGGTTCAGATTCATCAAAAACCCTTACTAAAGCCAGTTTACAGCTACAGATGGAAGGTATTATTGACCCAGAGTCCAAGTCTCCAGTGCCTCTCGAGCAGGCAATCCAGAAAGGGTTAATTAGATCTGAGGATGTTTATCAAGTGTTGGCAAGGCAGGTGGCTGAGGGTGGTGTAATACATCATGCTTCAGGTGTGAGGCTTTCAGTCCCTGATGCTGTAGATAGAGGTTTAGTGGATCGGTCCATTGCTCCTGGGCTGGAAGAACTAGAGTGGGTCTACCAAGGAAAAGTCAGCCCTTCATCCCACCCAGAAGCTGTACTTTTCCAGGCATCAACAGGAGCCATTTTAGACCCCGAGTCTGGATGTAAACTGACATTGACAGAGGCTGTTTCTATGGGTCTTTTAGATGAGAATATTGCTAGTGAAACCATGGCTTCTCCTGCTGTAGCACAAGGGGTGCTTGACCCTGAAACTGCACGCATTGTGCCTTATTCAGAGCTTGTAAAACAGGGTAAAATAGATATTGAAACAGGCAAACGTTTCTTGGAGGTGAAACCATTCAGAGGTGTTCCAGATGAGGAAACAGGAGACAGCTTGACCCTTCCTGAGGCCGTTGCATCAAGAAAAGTTGATCCGGTTCCAGCATTGAGGCTGCTTCAAAGCCAGGCAGACAGTGGAGGGATCATTGATATCAGAACTGGAGATAGACTTCCCCTATATGAAGCCTGTGAAAGAGGTTTAATTGAAGACAGTATGGTCAGAACAATTGCCACCAACCAGTTTTTGAAAGGAGGCTTGGTTGATCCTGCAACTGGACAACGCGTCTCTTCTCTCAACGAGGCCATTGCGAAACGACTGATACCTAATGACGTAGCTTCAGAGATTCAGGCTTCTTTTGCACTCAAGGGTAATGAAGGTAGCGATACACCTGTTACCTCATCAAGTGGTGCATACAGCCCTGCTGTTATATTGTCAGTGTCAAGCCCTGATAGTCCAGCAAATTGGTTGTGCGTAAATACTGAGGCCCCTTCAAAATCTCAATTTTCAAAGCAAGGTTTAGGAATTACACAGGACAATGGAAAGACATTCACATCTGTAGTACCAGATCAGTCACTGCTTAACCAACCTTCTACAGAAGAAGAAAAAGTGCCAGTGTCTGTGGAAGAAGCGGCTTCAATTGAGCCAGACCAATCCATAGACCTCTTGTGTAAGTTTGCAACTAATGTTGAGAAAAGAATACAGGAAGCCATAGAAGAGATTGTACCACAGACAAACATCAAACAATCAAAGCCTCTTCCTAATCAGAGAAGTATGCAAATAGGTGCGAGTGAGACTCGTGATAAACAAAAGGAAAACATTTGTAGAGATTCTGTTGAAACCATTCAGGCACATGACCGTGATATTGACAAAAACTCACGGGCAGAGGTCATAAAAGGAGCTGCTGTTTCAAAGTCAGATGGTGAACCTGTGAAAGTAGGGGAAAAGAAGAGTAGACCCAATGATGAGAGCACATCAATGATTAATCGTGATTCTGAAGATGGAAACCTGGCAGCAGAGGTTAGAGATAACAGGGAAAGCAAAGATGTCATTGAAGTATCAACATTGAGTGAAGAGGATTACAGAAAGAGTGGTGTGGCGATAAAGAGAGATGAAGTTGTGGATAAGAAGGTTAAACAAGTAGAGAAAGACAAACCAGTAGACATGGAAGGCAGCGCTGATGCTGAGCAGTCAGACCAGTTGACCTCTCCATCCAAAGACACAGAAAGCAAAAGCAAGAAAAAGAGGAAGAATAAAAAGAATGGAAAGGGTAAAGAAGCAGAGAGAGAAACACACGCTCAAGAGATAAAACAGTCTTCTCAAATTCATCAAGATGATACACATATTCAAGGGCGTCCTGAGACCGCTGAAATTGTCTCAGATAAGCTTGCAACACAAGACAAATGTGAGAAATCAAAGATTCATGGTCCGTCAGATTCTACTGGGCCTTCCAATGTAGAAAGTGAATCAAAGATAGGTGAAAAGATTGCATCTGAAAAGGATTTGGTTAAACAGGAACAGGAATCAGTTCCAGCCACTCAACAATTCACAGAAAATACTATTGAGGCAGAGAAGGATACATTAAAAAATACATTATCAAAGGGTGCAGAAAAGGCTGATATGAAAGAGGAGAGTAAAAGGGAGGGGCAGAAAGAAAAAGTTGAAAATAGGGTGTCAGTCTCTCAGCAACCAGAACAACCAGAGAGCAGTCAGGAGGTCAAGAAAGGAAAGGAGCAAGAATTGCCGCAGAAATCTACTCTACCAAACAACGAGAAAGCAGCCTTGCTAATGAAAGCCAAAGAGAGCATTCTTAAAAAGGTGTTTGAAAAAGGAGTGAGTGAAAAGCAGGCTGCCGAGGAGCTGCAGGCACTACGCAAGGAGGTGGGGAGTAAAGGAAAGACTGTAAAGTCACAAACTCAACCAACTAAAGCTGATTTAGTGGAGAGTCATGGTGTCGGAGATGATGGTGTCAAGAGAACCAATGGTTCACCAAACGAGAGTGCAGAAGAGAAGATGATCACAGAGGATAAGACGGTAGAGAACATTTTTGGCAAGGAGGATACCCAACTTTGTGAAGCTTCTTCAACTAAGGGAGAGGAGGGCAGCAGTTTTGGAGAAGGAGATATTAATACTGCTCCATCAGTCCAGTCCAAAGAAACTCTGCAAAGCAAGCGAAGAAAGAAGAACAAGAAGTCCAAGATTCCTAAAGTGACAGAGGCTGATACTGAGAAGGTACTGCCTGATGAAAAAGTGGATTCTGAGGTGACGCAAACTACCACAAAATCTGCAATGGCTCAATCAGATTTAGATTACTTAACAGCAGAACAGGGGATGGACAAACAAACTGATAGTCAGTCGGCCAGTGATCTCACTAGACCCTCAGTTGGTGATGAGGCAAATGAAGTGAGGACCTCTGTAATTCACGGTAAAGCAGCTAAGACGAGTCAACACAGTCCCACATATTTATGTAAATCTGAAGAACTCAATTCTAACATCGAGGAACAAACACAATCGCCAGGGGTTACATCTATAGGTAAAGAAGAATCCCAATCAGAAACCAACATTGCTGGCAAATCCATTGACATTACTCAAAAAGCTGTTGCATGCAAACCAGACATTCAACCCCCAAGTCAATCTGTGGTTCTTGGCACACAACCAGATAAAACCGTAGGGAAAAGCAGAAAGAAGAGAAGGCACCAACCACCTGGAGTTGATGGCAGCAATGTTCCAGAATCAAACACTCTAAAAGAACAACAGCAACATCTTGAGTCTAAAGAATCAGCACCTTCACTCTCAGAAGATACTTCAACAGAGTCTGAATCTCTTGGAGTCCCTGAGTCTGACTCAGCCTCTGAGAGTTGGGGGGAAGGAGAGCACGATGTCAGTGAAAGCCGAGAGATAGTGGCCAAAAAAGAAGGGGCGACATCCATGACCGGCAAGGTAAGAATAGCCACTGGTAGAATTTAAGTACAGTATGTTTATTTAAGTACACATTAGAGGTTCTTTCATTGAGTATTTCCATTTTATTATTCAATGTTATACTACTACTCTACTACATTTTAGACTCAAATGTAATTAATACTCAACTACATTTCCCATACTGCTTTTGTCCAGTCCAAACCATGTATCTCCAAATGTTGTGATTTGGAATGTGAATATTTCTGATAAATTGAACATTAAAGACTTCCTTTATGTGTTGAGAACATTATCTTACTACTTAAGTGAAACAAACTCCTTAAAAAGCCTCTTGGATCAGGTGGAAACGAAACATCCTTGAACGTAAAGGATCCAAACACTGGAAGAAGCTAATGATTTGTAAACTATATGGATTACTGTAGAGGGAACTTTCTGCTGCTTAAATGTATACACATTTAATTGTGTTTTATTGTATATTTTTCCTTTTCCACAGTCATCATTGATGCGGCAAGAGTGCTTGGAGCATGACCAGCAAATTGTAGCCCTGGTGTCCATGGTAAGACACATCGAGGTCCGACTCAAACAGCAGCAGCAGCAGTCTGTTGGCCGCAGCCTTATCGCCTTGGATGACATCATCACACAGACTGAGGTAAAAGAATGAGCATACTTACCTGATAGAGATGTGCTGTCATATTAATGTGATGCCAACCAACATAATTGTACATTTTTGACAATTTAATTATTTTGCAGTTTCAGTTGTGTACTTTGTTCCTTGACAAAAAAGTGGATTGAAGGATTAAAGCCTCTTAGCAAACGGCATCAAGAAAACTTTTGTTTTCTTTCCCTAATCTGTCTCTCAGACTCTGGACTTTGAGTTGCGTGACTTGGAGCCTGCAGTCACCAAAGAGGTGGAGGATGCTGAAGAACTGTTGAAGCCCCGACCTAAAGACGTTCCTCCGCAGCTCCTATTGGCTCTGGAGAAGGATGGGCGGAGCCTGGCCCGTGGGTATGAGGCTGCCAGGGCACTTTCTGAGGGCATTCTGCAAAGTCTACGAGACCATAGAAACTCATATAAGGTACAAATATCAGTCTTGAGTAAACCAGATTAGGTGCTTATTCGTTGTTAAGGTTACTTGAAAACATTATTCTTATAGGTTTTTCTGAAGGATTATCGTTTTTGGTTCTAGAACTTCATTTCTTAAGTGAAGATGTCTGATTTGATTCACCCTGACGTTTCTCAGGAGGCAGTAACAGCTGAGCAGAAGTCCCTGGGAGGACGAGTGGAGAATCTGCTCTCTTGGTTGAGGGAGACAGAGGCTCAGATGAGTGGTGGAATGGCGGGGATGGACAAAATGGAGACGGCAGAGAAAGAAGATCATAGTGATCAGCTAACACAGCAGCTGAATCTCTGCAAGGCAAGTTCTGTCCGATCCAAAGTAAATGTTTAGTCTTCCTTTTTAAATTATAGTATGACCCAAACAGATTTTTTTTACACTTGAAATACTAAGTCAGTGTTGCAAAACTATTCCTTAATGCTAATTAGACTACATTCAATTAAATTAAAAGCAATTTGAGGTTGAGGTGACACCATGACAGGTCAATAAAGTAAACTAAAAGCTATCGTCCTGTAACTTTCTAAGTTGATTACTTACCTTAAAGGTGGGGTAGGTAAGTTTGAGAAACCGGCTCGAGATACACTTTTTGTTATATTCCATGGAATGCTCTTAACATCCCGATAGCAATGAATATCTTAAGTGCTTTGACCAAAAAAATCCATAAAAAAATGTCATCTGTGGAAGCCGTGGTACTGTGAAAAGCACGACCAATCATTTTAGCCGGCCCGGCTAAAATAACTGGATGGCCTACAGTACCTGCCTGTCAGCCTTCCATCTGTGCACAAACTTATCTCGTGCCCTCATTGGTCATGTGCGCGTTCGTGTGTGTTGGAGGAGGGGCTCTGTAAGGAAGTGGCAGATTTTTTCCGGCTGTGTATTTTCAAATTTTAGCGCACTCAAGTTGGTTTCTCCAAAATTACCTACCCCACCTTTAATAGAGTTATTTTTGAACTACAAGTTTTCTGAAATATTATGGTTTATTATGCAAATGAGGCATTCTCTTGTTAGATGTGTGCTAATTTCCATACATTACCGAAGAGAATTCAGAACATTGGACAAAGCAACGCTCAAAATCATATTGTTTGTTTTTGTTAACGTATTAAATCAAAGGTTTTCAAAGAGTACATTTTGGATATCTCCTTTTATACCTCCATATATCAATAAATAGCCATGAAACAAATCAATTTCTGCTAAGTTTTTAGAAATAAGTGAATAAATAAATCATGCTTTGAATCCTTTATGAACAAACTGGAAAAGTTGGTGTATGTAAGTGCTACTGAAGGGAAGATTTCTAGCTCAGCGTACGAAAAAACCGAATAAATGTTTGTACTGAATTTCACTCTTTCATGTCTCTTTTCTTTAAGGAGCTCCAGGCCTCTCTGACGGCTCGCTCCAGTGAGGTCAACAGCACTGCCTTTGACATCCAGGTGTTCATCTCAGAGCGGGCCCAGGACCTGGCCCCCGAGCAGAGCCGGCAGCTCCTGGGTCAGCTGCAGCAGCTGCAGAGGGCCTTCCACCTGGCCTCAGGACAAGCTCAGGCCTGGGCAGATGCCCTCTCCGCCCAGAGGGGGAGGGAGGAGGAGCGGCAGCGCAGGGAGAGAGTCAAAGAAGAGGAGAAGGACAGAGAGAGGCAGAGTGCAAGGGACAGAGAGGTTTGGAAAAGGATGATTGAGTCGTATTGGTTTAAAACTCTTAGCTTTTTCTCACTAATACATTTAGAATCCTGCTTTTATAAGTATATTTCACAGCTTTATTTGTCATGCTATGAACTTTTGCCATGCTTTCTCACACAAAATATAATGCACGTTCTATAGAATTAAACTAATTTAAGACTAGAAACTTTAGAAGGCTGATGTAAACAAGCTAATCTTGGTCACAATTTAACTTTAGCACCATTAAATATCACCTTAAACCTTCTCACATCAATTCATATCTCTATAGCAACCCACTGCTGATCTGTTTGCAAAAGCTTTGCCACATGAACAGTATCACCACCGTCACTCCTACTTACAGTAACAAGCTTTTGATGCTCCTCTGCATGTCTCTATAACGTGTGTTTTATTAACCTGTTTGCCTTGCTGTTCCAGATTGCCACTGAAGGAAATCGTTTGTGTCACGGCGGTAACGGCTAGAGATTTTAAAGCAGAAAAGCCTCGCAGGCTACAGCGCTTCAATGTTTTTCCTCTTGTCTCCCCCCGAGTACAGAGGAGGAAGAGGAAAAACAGCCAATAAACAAATATTTGTCTGTTCTCTCTGTATTGTTTGTTGTTGCTTGACCAACATGTTTATGTGAAGGTTCTATATGTGTGTCTGCCTGTGTGTGTATGTGTGTGTGTGTGTGTGTGTGTGTGTGTGTGTGTGTGTGTGATCTCTGGACACAAACTGCTCAAAGCTTGGCAAAGTGTGCACAACACAAGAATTGTGTTACTTAGGGGTCAAAAGTGTGAAAAACTGGTGGTTGGATCAAACATGCAAAACATGATCCAGGTTAATTGCCTATATATCAGTTTTTCTCACATTTTCTCTCTTTGTTTGGTCTTTTTTTCCCCTTTCTTCCTCATTTCTTCATCTCAGGTGGTTCAACAGCAGAAGGCCGAATGCTCCCAGAAACTAGAAGGCCTCACCATGTGGCTGGCCGGAGCTGCCAGCTTATTGGTCGGTCAGAAAGGTGGAGCAGAGTCAGGTGACGTGAACGTCTTGAAAGAGAAGCAGAAAAAACTAAAGGTAAGAAACCTTCGTCGTCACATCCTACGTTCACATCCTACGCACCATTCGTTTTCGCTCAGTGAACATCATTTCTTCTTTGACTGAATCAATATTTCTCCAGGAATCACAGAAGGACCTCCAGGCCAAAGGGGAGGCTGTTGCCGAGGCTATCCGCTCTGTGGAGGAGCTCCTGGCAGACCGAGGAGAGAGTCTGAGCCCAGAGGAGAGGAAGAACCTCCAGGGGGCGCTAACCAGACTGAAGGAGCAGTACAGCACCCTCAAAGATTCAGCAGACACGTCACTGTCAGAGCTGGACACAGCCATCAGCACCACGGTGCAGCAGAACACACAGAGGGTAAGAAGAAGAGAGGTTATAGATGTGTATATACATAGTACAAACTATTTTTAATATCGGGCTCGCTTTACCAATATCTTCACAGAAATGTGGTCTCATATTTGTTCTTGGGAAAGGTCCACAGAAAAAATATTTAGTTTCCTCAATAATTGAAATGGGAGACTGCATGGTCTTGTGCACACAGGAAAGACTGAGAGAATTAAGTCAAGAATTTCAAAAGGAAAGTGTAGTTGACCACACTTATTTAGCCTTTACCAAATATTTCAGCAATATGAAAATATTTGGATATTGCACTAGTCAATATTGTAATTTCATTGAAACTCTGATTAATTGTTCAGCTCAAGTGGAGGTGCTTCTTCAGGAACGCAAGAACATATTGAGTAGTAGTAGTAGTAGTGGATATTTAAAAAAAAAAAAGATTATACATGATAAAACTATTATTGTAAGTTATATATTTTATTATACAGCTGTAAAAACAATTGCACAAACATGTCAGCACTAAATGTGCACAAAGAGCCTCTTGAGTGTGCACGGATTCTGTTTTTCATTTAAGAACAAATCCCAAATAATGCATTTATTTTTATTTTTATGTATTATTATTTTTTTAAATATATGTTTTCGGGCCACCAGTGCCTTGATTTAGGAGACAGAGATGAAAGGGGGTAGACAGAGGGAATGACATCTTTGAATAGTCCCAGGGCGGATTCAAACTGTGATCCCCTGAATGAGGACCGAGACCCAGTACTTGGGTTGCCAGCTATACCAGGCTATACAGCGGCCCAATTATAAAAACAAATGTATTGTTGTGTGAGGCACTTTGTTGACTTATTTTGTACTCATCCTCTCTTCCTCTCCTCTCCCTCAGGCTAAGGCTGAGGAGGATCTCCAGGAGACCCAGGGCCAGATAGACTCTCTGTTGAAGGAGTTATCTTCTCTCAACCAACCAGGCGGGAGAGGAGTGGGATCTGGAGACATGCCTGACACATTTTTCTCACAGCCAGAAGGCGCTGTGATGTCACACACAGAGACGCTGCAGGTTAGAATCTCTACTGTTCATGTGTTTAGCACATTCAACTTGCATATTACCATCTAATGACCTTTGACCTCCCCCTCAGAATGAGCTGCAGCAGCTGCAGGCTCAACAGGCTCAGCTGCTCCAGATCACTCAGTCCACCCGCTCCCTTCTGGACCAGCCGGACTCCACCGTCCCTCCTGAGGAGAAGCAGCGTCTCCGGGCCGCCCTGGATCAGCTGCAGGCCCAGCACCAGGAGAGGCTGCAGAGCTGCCAGGTACTCCACATAAAGTCACAGCGATGCCTCAGGACTGAACTTATGTCCCCTGATCTTGGATTTCCTGTTTCAACCGCACCTTGCCCATCACTAAAATTGTATTAATATTTGCTAATGGTTAACTGACCGCTAATGCTGTAACTATTTATTCTAGGACCGCCTGAGGAAGTCTGAGTCTCTGAAGGACGAGCTGACGAAGTTCCTCCAAGAACACGGAGGTCTGGGTACCTGGCTGGAACAAAATGAGCAGGAGCTGCGTTCCCTGGGGGAAGGAGAAACTGATGCACAAGGACTGAAGGGCAGGCTGGAGGAGCACAGGAAGGTACATGCAATAATAATATAATGGAATACAAACCATGCATTGTATAAGTTCATCTTTCTTTATATTTCAGCTCTTCAGAGAACTGTGCGAGTGTATCGTTGCGGTTTAACATCCTGAAGATTCCCCACAAGGGGGAGCTGTTCACCCATGTCTGACTAAATGCACCTTTTTCTTTTAAAATAAATCAAATGTTTATCTGGCTTGAACATAACCCTTGTTTTACCCCCGAAGAAAGAAAAGCACTGCTAGAATAGGGTGAACCTTGCTATGAGATTGAGAAAAGAGACGATCAAGAACTAACATTGTTTTGGTTTCAAATGTTGCGGAAAAATTAGAAGGCGGCCACAATCTGGCATTGCCTTGTCAGTTGCAGTACAAATACAGCCCTAATAATAGTATTGTACACTGGCATGTCTCTTACCTGCAGGTTCAGACTGCTGCTGCTCTTACTCCCCCTCCTATTGGTCGGGCATGTTGCGCTGAGACTCTGAAAATCCAGACTTTGTGGCTCTGCTTAATGTTATATTGGCTGCGCCTGGTTTCAGGTGCTTTGAACTAAATGTGCAGAGAAATGTCTCTCTGCATGTGAGCTGAGTGCGGCTGAGTGAAAACACACACTGCCCTTTTTTTTACCTCTAATTATCCATGGAAGAGTGAGTTTCCACGCTCAGTTTCCATACGCTCTGACATGCCGTGATTTACAGTAATCACACATTCTCATCTGAGAAACTCCACTAAAGCACTTCTGGATCATTTCCTTTGAAAAGTCCCTTGATATTACATTTATATATAACAGCTTCTATCCTTTCCCAGAACATCTGATCTACCAACCTGCTGGTCATGACTATGCTTTCCATTTCCATTTTGTTTAAATTAAAATGTCATTATCCTGATTGATCTCCTGCACATTTCCCCATCTGACCTGTGTCTGTATTTCCAGCTTGCTGAGGATGTAATCTGCCACAAGGCGGACCTGCGCTTCGTCTCCATCTCGGGTCAGAAGGTTCTGGACTCCGTTCAAGGAGCTCTGGAGCAGGTCGGGGGTTCAGACCCCGCTCTGGACAGCACCAAGCAGCTGGTGACTGACAAGCTGCAGGACGCTAACCACAGATACACCAGCCTGCACACAAAGGTGAGGGAGGCTAGCAGTTTTAGGAATGGTGCTCAAATAATGACTTTCTCACACCTTTCTCTTGACTTTGAACAAACGTTTTTTGGTGTGTTCAGTCAACAGAGTTGGGCGGGCCGTTTGTCCGGCCTGCTGGAGAGGTACCAGCAGTACCAGGATGAGGTGGTGTCCCTCCACTCGTGGCTCAGCACTCAGGAACAGCACCAAAGCATAGCCAAGCCCAGCGGAGACACCGACCCCAAGAACTTGCAGGACACACTACGACAAGTGCAGGTGAAGCACGGATTATAAACTTTCACATAAACAAGTCACAAAGCGAGAACAAAGACGCGCAGAAAAAGAGCACTTACACTACGGAAAAATATGAATGAGTCATCTGAAATCAATGTCTTGGTTAAAATTGTAAAATGGAAATGATGTGTGGACTCTTTTCTTTTTGTTTGTATTTTTTATTAAAAAAAAAAAATGTCCAACCAATAAACCCCATAAAAATCGCTGCCCAAAACCTGACTTACTAGTAAGCAGTGCATATTAACCACTTTCAATGATCCAAAAGCTCTTACAAATGTGATAATTATACATATCATTCACATGTGATTGTCAAATACAACCCAACAGAGATAATAGCCCTGATATAACAAAACTGAAAAAAATATAAAAAATGAACAGTCAAGTTGTATCAAGATATTTATAAAAAGGGCCCAAAGACTCTGTTTTTGGAACTAGTTTCATCCAGAGCTGAAACCCCAATACTAATGAAAGTAACAAGTGTGTGCTCTCTGTCCTCAGCTGCTGCAGGACGAGCTGGCTGAGCGCTCAGTGCAGCTGGAGAAGGTGAAGAGAGCCGGGAGAGACCTGGTCAGCACTGAAGAGTCTCCTTCACTGAAGGCTGTGGACATCCTCTGTGCTGCAGGTGAGAAACTCAGTTACCCTGTGTTGATACATTCATGTAAAAATGCCATTATTGAGCCAAGTCACAACTTAGAATCAGCTTTGGTTCTGGAGAAATGATGAGATAGACAACCAATGCACCGAAACACAATATTCAATATTTGTATTTTCATCGTTTTATTCATGTAAGTAATGAGACACAGACAGAGCCTCTTGTAGGGTTACATCACAGAGAAACACAGGTTATGAAACATCATCTAGACCTTCATAACAATAACATTGAAGATAACATACTCAGCAGAGAAAATACATTTCATTCTAATCACCAGACTTTGTTTTCTCCAACATAACATCATTTCAGTATACTATTTGGGATAAACACTTATCACTGCCCCAATTTCCATGACGTAGTTGAGAAAGGTCATGTTTAATGTTCGCCGCTCCTTCTCTCCAGACGGCCTGGAGAAGAGGTTTGGCTCGCTCTCTGCCTCTGTGTCGGAGCGGGCGGAGCAGCTGCAGACGGCGGTGGCGCAGTCGGTCAGCGTGCAGGAGGGTCTGACGGCTCTGCTGGGCTGGCTGGACAAACTGCCTCTGACCCCGGGCCCTGTGGAGCCCACCGCTCAGGCCCTGCAGGACGCCCTGACCCAGAACCAGGTACGAGTTAGCCTCAAGTCATCGGGAACACTTTTTTTGGCTAGACCACCTGCTACTAAGTTCTATAGGATTTTCAGCATTTTAACACATTTTTGGATGAGATGAATCAATTCAACTTTGTCTGTAGATGTTTAAAAGATTCTTTGTCATTATCCAATACATACTTCAATAAACTGACATTTTATTATTGATAATATTAATGGATAATGCAATTGAAATAAGATTCACGATGTTTGAGGGGTTGATCCTTTTTGCCTTATAGCTAATGTATATTTATTTATATTAAAACATATATAAAATAATCATACGAGGAGTTTATCTTTTATTTACACAGCTAAAAATATAGTCAAGAACTTTGAAAAAATGTCGCTCTCAACACTACGTTACCATAGTAACACAGTGACTATGTCGAACTGTAACTGTGTTAGTATTAATGGTAAAACACTTGTGCTTTTGTTTATGTCTTAATGTGTACATATGTATAAATGTGTCTGTTGATTGTGTATATATAGGATATACATATTTTATACATATTTTTGTATTCGGGATTGTGGGAAACAGTATTTCGATCTCTCTGTCTGTACACACAAACGGAAAGATTGACAATAAAGTTGACTTTGACTTAAGAAACGGCACATGAGATCATTGCTTGTGTTTAACCACAGGTTGAGTGAGTACAGCTCAACTCAAGTATTCTCTTAGGTTTCAAATACTATATGGATAATCTTTTTAAACATCTACAGAAAATCAAAACCGTTCTCCACTAAGTGGCTGTAATCTGTTGATTGTTTTTGATTTATTGTTAATTGTTATTCTAAAAAGCGAAAATTGCATTCTAAATAGAATTTGTTCCTCGTCTTTACCCAGAAACTTCGCCAGGAGCTGCTGTCCCGGCAGGGCAGCGTGGAAGCAACGCGAGACTCCATCTCCAAACTCCTGCAGAGCTCGGACGCCTCAACGGCCTCGGGCCTGCAGGGCTCTTTAGACCAGCTGACTCAGCGCTACGCCGCAGCGCAGGGCAGCCAGGCGGAGAGCGAGGCCCAGCTCAAAGGGCTGCTGCCCCGCCTGGAGAGCTACGAGCGGCTGGGGGCCGACCTCCAGGTCTTCACCCAGAGCCGACTGAAGGCCCTGAGCCCAGGGGGGCAGCCTGAGCGCAGCGTGGACGACTACAGGCAGACCATCGAGGTCAGCAGTTATATCACTTCAACTGTCTGACACCTAAGAGCCTCTGAGAGATAAGTGGATAAGTTCTACTGCTGGTGCATTCAACGCTGTCCGTCTTTTCTCAGGAGGTCAAGTCTGAGCTGGAGCAGGAAGCCGGTCAGCTGAAATCCTTCTGCAACCTGGGCACCGATCTCAGCCAATCAAAAGCTTTCAATAACACACAAAGCTTATTGGATAATGTCAAAGGAGTGTCAGATGAGTTCACCCAACTGGAAGCCAATGTCAACCAAAGGTAACATTTTTATAAGATAACACGTAAGAACCGCCTTTTTTAAATCATTCAGCCATACATGTGAAGTATTACATTTTCCTCACCTTGCAGAGGAAGGTTTGGTCCTTTTTTTGCCATTTTCTATAGAAAATCCTACATTAAAATCAATATTATTAATATGTGATCTTAACGTTGTGTTGTCAGTAGGAAATAATTATAACTATGAAGGTTGTACATAACAATGGGAGTGATTTGAAGGAATATTTATAAGAACCAACCCTTCCTATGATTTCTGCACTGTGCCATAGATGACACAAGGGGGCAGCAAACACAAAATCATTCAGCTATGAAGTTTTTGATGTTAAAATATGACCAGCTTCAGCTCCAGTTTGACTGACAACCAAAGATAACTTCAGCAACAGATGAAGCGAATCTTAAATATTAAGATTTGATTTGATTGGATACTTATGAAAAATACTTGTGAGTGTCTCTGAGAACAGACCACGCCGCTGGCATTTACAACATTTGTTTTCTAATTCTGTAGCCTTCACAGTGAACCAGTTGCTATGCCTACCCTGGGTGACGTGGATTCAGCCACTTGAAGCCTGTCAGGAGGGGGGCTGGGAAATTATAAATACCATCAGTCTGGTGCAGATTTATTTCATTATATAACTAATATTAGCTGTTAATGGACATATTTAAATATATCCTGAACAGATACCAAGAGATGAGGAATGTGACCATTTATCTATCATTTATAACATGTAGCTTGTAAACTCTTAACTTGCTGCACTGCAGTTGCTTACAGTGCAGCGTGTCCGTGTCTCTACTGTATCTGTGTGAAGCCCCGGAGCTAATATAAGCAGCGTGGACACGGCTCATTGTCCATCCCATAAACGGCCTACTCATATGACCCCCAGCCCTGAATCCTGAGGGGAGAAAATAGCAGCACGATAATGATACGTCTGTTCTGTCTACGGGCCATCAGCACTTTGCAACCACAGCTAGAGGCTGAGAGAGTGAGGTCAAGGCTGAGAAAAGGAAGGCCAGTGTGAGCTTTCAAGTTTGATCAGTTTTATTATTGTTCTAGCCCAATTTGCCTCAAGGCGCTGTACAATCTGAAGGTCAAACAACATTCTGACAATTTGATTCAGAAGAGAAAAGTAAACACAAAATATTTTGAAAGGGGAAAAAATGGGAGAAACGTCAGCAACAGATGGATTCCTCTCCAAGAACAAACAGACATGCAATAAATAAACGTGTATTATTTTCATTTTGAGTATCAGAAATGCTTTTCACCAAATGCTGCTCTGTTTTATTGATTATTTGGACAATCAGATATTTGCAGATATAGAGACACAATTTCATATAATATGCCTATTTTGCAAAATCAGTTTACATTCATATCAACTCACAAAAAGCAACTTAACCAGGATCTGACTATGTTATAACTGTAGGAAGGATGTGTGCCTAGAAAGAAATAGTTAAGTGATGTGCCATGGGAATTTCCCCACAATGTTTGTTGCAATATTGTATCATTGAAGTGACACGTATATTCACTAATGTAACAATAAAACACTTTAACAGACATAGGTTTACATTGCGTTAAAGTGTAGGATGGATTATTTTATTTTATCTATATTCCCACTTTATGTAACTCCTCCTCATCCTCTCTATCACTGCCTCCTACCTTCTCTTTCTTTCTTTTTCTATAACATGTCCTCTCTGCCTCTGCCTGCCTCCGACAGGTTTGCTGCCCTCCAGGCCTGTGAGCAGCAGCTCCTGCAGTTCCGCGGGCTCTCCGGCTCCCTCCTCAGGTGGCTCCAGACAGGGCAGGACCAGCTGGCGGCCAAAGAGGCCAACCTCAACACAGAGAGCCTGCAGAGGAGAGTCCAGCAGCTCAAGGTGTGTGTCTCTCATCATTCATTCATAACAAATGACTCAAAAGCCATGCCCTTCCACTCGTTTGAAAAAAATCATGTGTTCTTAAGCCACAATGACTCAGCAAATTGCATCTTGCCTCCAGGACTTGCTGGATGACTGGGAGTCTCAGGGAGGAAGAGTTCAGGATCTGAACAAGACGGGCTCTGAGCTGGAGTCGCTCATCATCGACATCACCGCTCCTAAGACCAAAACTGGTAAGAGACGCCAAACATATAAAACCCTCAACTCTCAGTTTGAATTACTTATTTATAATAAGGGCTTTTTTACAAGATGATGTAGGTGGGAGGAAAAATAATCACTGAGGGGTTTATAAAATGATTTGACCGGAGAGAAAAACAGAACTGAAAAACAAAATATGAACACAAGGGAGAAGGCAGAATAGAGCGAAACAGAATATATTATAATTTGCATTTAGAATCACTACTTCTGTTATAATAACTCATTTTGTGGTACAGCTCACCTGTGATGGTTTCAGAGGTCATAAGATGTATTTCTTTTTTTAATGTAAAGTGCAGACAAATGCAACAAAGCCACCAATCTTAAGAATTGTTTTAGTGTTCTGTAATTAATTAAAAAGTCAAATGCGAAATTTTGAGAAAGCCAAATAACTTTGTTGGTTGGATAACAAAGCAGATTTCACACATTTGATACACTCATTACATTTCGATGTAATTGAAGTGTATTGGTATCGTGCATGACTGCATCACTTCTGTCGTCTGTTTCCACCGCTTTCGGTCCTGTTTTCTGTATGACCTTGTACAAGTGTTGTAGTGCACTGTCTCAGTCCGCTGTGTCTCTCCCAGGTCTTCCTCACATCAATGTCTCAGCAGGGCCCAGCAGTGTCAATGGCATCCACACCTGTAAAGGTGAGATCTGCCTCTAGCTCTCTTTCTCTTTTAGTTCAGTACCTCCTCCAAATGAGTACAACAAAAGCTTCATTGAATTTGTCTCCTGTTCTGTTGCTGGTCTCTGGTCACTTTATATGATGACTCTTAAATGATTACTGTTTTCTGTTTCAACTGTCCTGTCTCCATCAGCTGTCTGTCCATGCAGATATCTGTCAGTGGCATTTGTCCAATGCAAAATAAATATTGCCCTGTTTACATGTACTAGCTGTCTGAAGGCTCATAACAACTGTATACCTTATTAGCATTAGCACTGATTGTCCTACAGGTCACACTCCCAGGGGCCCTGACTCTCAGAATATGGCTAAAAAAACAACACAAGACACCCAAAATACATACACATAACGATTACAAAGACATTTAAGACAACATCAAAGTTTCAAAACTACAAAAAGACACACAAGACGACTACACATAGATGCAAAACTTTGAAAAATTGCACAAGACAATCAAAGAGATGGAAAACTCAAACAACTCAAAACAATAACCACAAGGAGATGCAATAAAATACTACAAATATACATAAAACTACCACATAGAAACCTAACATAGGTGTTAAGCGACTAAAACAAGGCACGAATTGTGACTCTTTGTGTTTGGTGGTCTTGGTTCATGTAGACTTGGGGCTTCTAGCATCTCTGTGCCCAGGGGCCCATTCTCACACAATCCATCCATGCTTATTACCCTACCTTTGTTGACTCTATTGTTCTTACATTACCTATCTGTTTGTGTTTGTTTCTGCTAATCTCAATAGCAATATGCTAATCCGTTTGCTCCTTTCCCTCACTGTGCCCTCAGACCTGACGGAGCTCCAGGTAGCCGTGTCTGATGTGAACGGTCGGTATGAGGCGCTGGGGGGGGATCTGAAGGAGCGTCTGGGCAGACAGGAGGTGTCTCTGGAGCTGAGGCAGAAGGCCAGGCAGGATGCTGAGGAGCTGAAGAGCTGGCTGACAGACAGGGAGAGCAGCCTGAGACAGGGACAGACCGCCTCCCCCTCCAAACCGGAGGTGGTCCGCGCCCAGGCCCAGGAGAACAAGGTAGGACCGGATCCCTCTATTGGGCTTTTCTCTAACAATGAAAATCATGCAATAAGATCACGGTATATACTCTTAAATCAAATCAAATCAAGTTTTATTTATATAGCACATTTTTAAACGATTTTTGGTCGAGCCAAAGTGCTGTACAACTTAAGAGTTAGGTTATTCTGTTGCTTTTTTTCCCTATTTTTGTAGTCCTTCAGCTATTTTGGACTCATTGTATATAATTAAATTATATAAGATTGCAATATTATAATATATTAATGTTATTAATTAGTGCAACTGTCTTTATTTTTATTTATTTTATTTTGGGTTTCAAAAATAAATAAATAAAACGTAATAAGATATATTACAATCTTTACTCGTTGTTTAAAGTCTTTAAACCAAATACATTTTTTTTAAATGTAGCTTTTCCAATCCATTTTCATTTATGAAATCTGCAGGAGAGTGACCTGGACACATTACATTGTCTAAACTCACACATCAGGACTCTCTTTGCCTCATCTAAGTTATGAAGTCATATGAAATGGATGCAGTATTTAACTGCTGGTCTTCTTCCCGTTCTTCTCCAGGCTCTGCTCTCAGAGCTGGCGGAGCACTCTGGGAAGGTGGAGGAGCTGAAGAGCTCGCTGAGGAAACTGATCGCCGACAATCCAGATTCTCCTGAGGCCGACACCTGGAGGCAGCAGCTGCAGGAGATAGGTGTGTGCTAAAGATGACACAAAAATACATGAGGGCGTTTGACCAGATGATGGGAGCCACTTTACAGAAACTGGAGGCAGAAACTGAAGTCAAATGATGGGGGGGGACAGCTTTGAGGAATACTTTGCAGTACAAGTCAAAGACCCTGTGTAGCCATTATGAAGAAAAACCCAGATACAGAGAAGGGACAAGGCCTGAGGGATTTAAATAATCATCCATTTAGAGAAATATGATAAGTGAAAACAGTCGGTGAGCTTATGTTACGTTATGTCTGTCTTGCCTGTAATTTATTTTCTTATTGGCAATAGTTTGTAATGAAAATATTTGAAATAAAGGTTGATTGTTCTTTTGTTAGGTTATACCTGGGCAAAATCCAGGGTATATTGGCAGAAGATGAATATCTCTTTCAAATGATTTTGGCTCCTAGCAAGAAAGCCATCACGCAGGAATGGCTGCAGCCTTCCAACAACGGATGACTGCACTGCCAATGAAATAAACTACCATGTAAAAAAACACTGGAAACAAAAGGAGTTTAATTGAGGCGCAAAAGAAAATGTGTTTAAAAACTGAGAAAAGATGAAAACAAGATGAGGTATTCTTACTGTGGTGTGTTTTGAAAACCGTTAAAAAGAAGGTGGTATGGAGCCTCTGAATTTGAAATACTTTTTCAAGAGATGGCGAGGAACCGAGGAATCGATATAATCCAGGGACAGAGTGGGAAGTGTTCTTTTCAAAGATATTTTTTGTCTTGCATATCTGATATTTTTACCAGCCTCCTATGATGTAACCAAGACAGAAATATTTATATTATATTTATGTCAGATTCTATCATGCCTTTTCAAAGCCATTTGGACTGAATACACACACACACTGATGGATGCCCAGAAAATGAGTCAGAGTGGGAGAAGTAGAGAATAATTAGGGGGAGGGACAAAGGGTGAAATCATTTAAATAGTTTTCTTCTACACTTTGATTCACCTTGGATTTCATCTCCATTATTGATATTATTTCGTATTACCCTTGATTTTTCATAACCCCCAAAAATTACAAACACGTGCAGCAACGTTTTTCATAACCCACTCTCAATTGACTACTCTCCCAGACTCGCGCTGGCAGACGGCCAATCAGACGGCAGCGCAGAGGCAGACGGAGCTGGAGACGTGTGCTGATAGGCTGGGCAGCTTCGCCTCAGCGGCCAGTCAGCTGGGCCCCTGGCTGAGGGAGAAGGAGCTGATGATGAGCGTGCTGGGGCCCCTGAGCATCGACCCCAACATGCTGAACACACAGAAGCAGCAAGCACAGGTTAGTGATGGAAGACAGGGATAACACCAAGTGATACAACACATTAATATGTACGCACACACACAATGTGGTAATCCATACACAAAATCCAGCTTAAGGAGAAATACATCAAGAAAAGAAACGGAATAATGACAAAAGCTAATGTGTATTAGTAATTCCATTGGCTGTTAATACAACATATACTCCTTCATACTCTTATTTTGACATTCAAATGCACTCTTAAATCATGAACTCAGGCTGATAGTATGAAAATATTTGACACATTTTCAAGACATATGTGTACATTAAATTACAAACCACAAAGTTATGTGTTAATATTTAGTGAACCAGCAGTGTATAAAAAAAAGTCAGGTTGTTAAATCTATATAATTCCTAATTTTTATAATTTCTTAAAATTAAAAACAATAATAATAAAACCCTGCTTTTCTAAATGCTATTTTTTATTTATCAAACAAAAAACCTACTTTTTGATTAAAATATTTATTTCATTAAAATGAATATTTGAATCTCTCCTCGTTTATCTTCCAGTTCATGCTGCGTGAGTTTGACACGAGGCGGCCGCAGTTTGAGCAGCTGACCCAGTCTGCGGAGGGAATCCTTTCCCAGACTGGGGACTCTGCTCAGGACCCCAAGGACCTGGCGGAGGTGCGGTCTGAGCTGGGCTCCATCTCCCAGCAGTGGGAGGAGCTTACCAACCGACTGACCCAGAGGTCAAACCACATCGACCAGGCGCAAGGAACCAGCGAACAGTACCAGGTAAGTCAGATTGACTTGACAGTATGGATTCATGTTATACTGTCACTATGACGCCATTATTTCCTAACCCCCCTCGTCCCCCGCCCAGGCCCTGCTCAGACAGCTCTCCTCCAGTGTTTCTGCTCTGGGGGAGAGGTTGGATGGTCAGGCCTCGCTGAGCGCTCAGCCCGAGGCGCTAAAACTCCGCCTGCAGGAGACAGGTGAGATCCGCTCTGAGCTGGAGAGGCGGCGCTGCGAGCTGGGCGAGGCGGAGAGGCTCTGCAGCGAGCTGAGCAGCATCGTGGCCGAGCCGTACCTGAAGGAGGAGCTGAGCAAACGCCTGCAGAGTGTCAGCGCCCCGCTCAGGAGTTTAGAGGAGCGCGCAGGTTGGTGGACTTCATGTGGTTGATATGTGCTTTTAGTGAGTTTAATGACACAATGGTCCCGTTCAAAAAAATAAAATCTGTATTTGTTTTTCGTCACAAAAATAGAGAGATTAGTTTAAGCATCTTTCTCCTCCCCTCCTATTTCCTTATAGATGGTCATGACCGGGGTAAATATTAAATTGTCCTACTGTATATTGAAAACTGAAATTAAATACATATATAAACATGAATCACACATTAGTGACTACTAAAAACAACTAAATCCAACCTAAATCAATATATAAGTCTTATGATGCTTGACATTTCTCACTCAATTTAAGAACTAAAAAAAGTGAGTTACATTTGCCTTTATCCGCCAGATAATCTGTCAGCAGTCATTACAGAACCAAATCATTTATTTGTTATAGAATTTTGGACATGATGATCAGCTTTAGTTATAGTTCTCCTTTAATTCATGTACTAAGTACGTACATTTCTCAAAATTAAAGACCGCGATCTCTGTAAGTGTTCTGGTATGTTTATGCTTGACTTATATGCAGATAGTAATTTTCTCTACAGAGATAATGATCTACTATGATGATGACAAGTTGATGTGGTTAAACCATATTCTCTTCCAAACGTAATCCCTCTTCAGCTGTAATAGGAATAGTGTTTTGATTTCAATGAAACTGACAAATCCACCAAAAATAAATACAACAAAAACTCTTTCTTTTAGTTTGAAAGAGCTTCTCAGTGTTTATGTTTGTAAATCCCTGTGTTTGTCTTCCCTCTAGCTGACGGGCTGTCTCAGCTCCAGGCCGCTCTGTCGTCCACGCAGCAGTTCCAGCAGATGTTTGAGGAGCTGCGCTCGTGGCTCGACAAGCAGTCGGATCCCAGAGCGTCTTCCCCAGACTCCCTTCCCTGTCAGCCGCAGGCCATCCGCTCCCTGCTGGCTCAGACTGACGACCTCCAGCGGGGGGTCGCCAGTCAGAGAGGCTCCTACGAGCTGCTGCAGGCCGAGGGAGCGTCGCTGCTCGCCTCTCTCCCCGCGGGCGGAGAGGAGCGCTCTGCCCTGCAGTCTCGCCTGGCCTCCTTGAAACAGGACTGGGATGGGATGAACCAGAAGATCGCGGATCGAGAGAGCAGACTGAAAGCCACACTCAGCAAAGCAGAAACCTACCAGCAGCACAAGGCCGAGCTGGTACCGTGGTTAGCGGAGTGTGAGGGGAAAGATGCTGAGATCCAGCCATCACTGGACCCTGCGGCGCTGGATAAAGCCCTGCAGAAGGGCCGAGGTCTATCACTGGACATCGAAAGACGACAACCCCTCCTCGAGGCCTTCAACACAGCAGCAGATCAGCTGCTGGAGCAATGCTGCATCGGGGACGAAGAGGTACGTACTTCTACGTTGGTTTCTACTCTCAAGTGTGTTTTTTATTATTAAGCTTGAGGAATTTGGGTGTATGTTAGCTTATTTTGATTTGTGGTCTTTAAAAGTCACAGCTAAACTGATGAACTCATGTTCTGCAGGTACGAGATGAGAAGGCCCAGCTGAACCGCAGGGTGGACGGACTGGGGGAGAGGCTCCATCAGCGCTCCTCCCAGCTGGAGGAGCTGGCTGGACGTCTGAAGGAGTTTGAGGAGGGCAGGCAGGCAGCGGAGAGGAGGCTGGAGGCCGCCAAGCACCAAATTGAAGTCCAGGAGGCTCTGGGTCCACAGGTAGAAAAAAACTACTGTCTTCAGTAGTCTCTTTTACTCTATACCAAAGGGTAAACACTTAACTGGGACAGACAACATGATATGGCTTTTGATGACTGGTTACCCTAAACTTCATATACATATAAGAATACAATATTTACTTAATTTCAAGTATGTTTTTTTAATAAATATGTATTATCTATTTAAGTTGATTTTTTTCGACCTGTATTTCCTTATTTTGACAGTATAGCATTCATTTGTTATTATTATAAAATGTTTTATTGTTGTATGTGATGTTTACATATTGAGGGTAGCGGTGATTGTGCACTCCTCTCAATATAAATATGTATTATACAAAAGTGCCAAATAGAATATGACTACTATTAGGGATGCTCCGATCGATCGGACACCGATCGAGATCGGCCGATACTCACTCTCTACCGATCGATCGGTGCTCTCTAAACATGCCGATCGCAAGAGCCGATCACATGACGTTAAATACATGACACTTTTCTCTGTGCGCGGCAAAACAAGCTCGCCAAAATGGCTTCACCGGTCTGGCAGTATTTTAAGGTGTCCGAAAAAGACAGTAAAATAGCGGTATGCAACGTGAGTGAAGCAGAAATCCTGCAGCTCCACCTGCTGTGACGGACCGGTGAGCGGAGCAAAACACACACTAACGCAGCCTACACACGGCGGCGTGCGTTGCCGCTTGGCGGTGGGCGTGTCTTGAGCTTGGGGAGTTTACGCGAGCAACGCGACCAACAACCAATCACATGAATCTCCCGTGTCTCTCCCCAAGGGCTGGAAAATTGAAGAAGTGACCAGAAAGTCGGGTTTGTCAGCTGGAAAAAGCGATGTCTATTATTTTAGGTACTAAACGAACGGGGGCTTGCAAAACGTTTAGCTGCTGCAGGACACAAGAGTTTGCGGAAACAAGACATGAGTTGATAATTGGAAGGGGGGATCTGTGTAAAGTTTGTGATGGGAAGGGGGGGGGGGGGTTCTGTTTGCAGCGGGGTAAAAAGGCTTTAAAAAGGCTCCCGTGTATGAATCTCACCATAGACATTAATGTCTAAAAAGCGATTTTTAATTAATGTCTATGGTGCTATTTTATGCAACATTGCATGGTGGCTAAATATACTGTCTATGCCTGCTGTCCATTCAAACGAAGTACACTGGATATAAACTCCCCAAACAGGCGAAAACCTAGCAGTTTCACCCACTGTCTCTACCACCTCCCTCCATGCCTGGCTCCTCCGGTTTGTATCCCGGTAGGTGAACAGGGACTGAAAGCACCGGGTGATTCCCTACCGCTACGATTATTTTCTCCTAAATTTTTTGGCATATGAGGAAATGAACTGCGGTCTGGCTCTCCCAGCATACACGCGGTGAACTGTCAGATTTGCATACGCGGGATTTGATTGGCTGCCAGCTTCTAAAGTAGAACATTCTCTACTTTTGCAGCGAGCACCGCGAGGAAAGCTACGCTTTGCTCCCAGAATGCAGTTCGGCGAATCGTGACGTCACCCCATTCAAAGTGAATGGGCAGAAGCGTTGAAGAGTCACCGCACGCCGCCGTGTGTAGGGGCCGTAAGAGTTAGACCTAACACACTTAGCTATTTGATCTACCTCTGGAACAAGCTAAACTACAGTAGTTATAAATATATGTATTCTTCACTGTCGGGTCACTCATTACTGGATCAGTGAGCTGCATGAGATACTGACAGGCTGTCAGGAGAGAGAGAGAGGGGGAGAGGAAAAGAGAGCGCTTCCGCTCATTTCTCCCGTGGTATTATCCAAAGTGAATGTAAACTTGAATAATGTACATCATTTGAATGTAATAATTAAGTTGATTGTTGTTTGGAAGCTCCAGTGAATGAGCCCCATTAACTGAGTTTTAAACATCACTTTAAATGGAAGATTTAAAGTGATGTTTAAATCTTCCATTTAGGCCCCGCCCACTCGATCGGATCGGCGATCGGTATCGGCCGATACTGATTCCGGCGATCGGCGATCGCCCCCAAAATTGGCGATCGGAGCATCCCTAACTACTATGGTTTTTATGAAGACATAATTAAAAGCTTTGGCGCTTTGTGTTTCCTTCTCTCCCCCCCCCCCCCCCCCCCCCCCCCAGGCGTGCAGTGCTAAGAGCCTGGAGCGTCTGAGGAGTCAGCAGGAGGGTCTCCGCTCCCTGAAGCCTCAGGTGGTGTACCTCAGGGACCTGGCCCAGGGTCTGGTGCAGGACGCCCCGCAGACACCGGGGGGCAGCACCGAGGGTGCCAAGAGGCTCCAGGAGCAGGCCAGGGGCACGGAGAAGGAGTATGAAGACGTCACTGACAAGGTGAGGAGCAGAGTCAGGAAAAGAGAAGGAAATATTATTGGTTTTCTTTGTTGTAAATGCTCCAGGTTTGGATAATGATCATTGCACAGAAGGACATCAAACATGCCTCAACATTTCTCTCTTAATGAAAGCTATGCCTAAGACAGAACAATTATATGATAACACCAACTTCTGAACACTAACGCTCATTATATCAATATGCAGTGCTGTCAACTAAAACTTGATCAGGTTGCTTAATGTGATTATAAAAACATTTGACACATAACTAAGACTAAATAAATAGATGACACATTTTCCGGGCACGTTTATGTTTGAGTTTATGGATATACAGTACAATTTCTGATACAGTGCACTGATGAGATTCAGGGGGAGTTGTGTTTTTGTAGCATACTGTTTCTCTTTACACTTTACTCCTCCTGAACCTGATTTGGATTGCCAACAAAAAGCTAGTGTATGTCCAAAATATTCTAGAGCCATATATTAAAACAATGCTGAATCTGCAGGTAGCTGTGGAAACACAGCAGAACATAAGAGCTGTGGAATCCTAAAAGTAATGAATTGATGTAACATTTTGCACATAAAGCCGTTATAAGTGAAAAAGAGGCTAACTATGTATAGCGAGGGTCACAGCGTGTGTGTATATGTGCCGATGTATGTGTGTTTTTGCTCAGTGTCAGTGCGCTGAGAGAGAGCAAACAACCAGAGCTGTCAGAATAGTTTGACTATTTGACCCACAGTAGTCATATATGGTCACTGTGGACATTTAGCACTTAATCAGGGTGAAATGTAAACAGGAGAATGCAGCACTAAGTAAGAATGCTTATTACTTATTTGATGCATTCCAGCTTCCATGTAAGGGTAGAGCTATCACAGGAACCTTTTACTGTTTATAACACCACAGCAGCAGTCCTCTGTTATTCAGATGTCTTACTTCTCTTTTTATATTATTGATCTGATGTCATTGTTATTGAGAGAAAAGTTTCTGGAGATCAGATCACTCAGATAATGCTGCTACTGTCTCCTTGTATCACCCAGACAACATCTATTTGTACATGCTGTTATGTTACATCATTTCTGGATTGGTCACACTTTATTGTGCTAGTACCTAGTAAAATATAACCACACATGCTCCTGGGTTTTATTAGGGGATCACATCACCGTCCTCTATTTAGAGTTCATTTAAGGGTTGCTTAGTTGTGACTTTTGTATGGGGCCGCAAGGTGCAAACAAGCTACAACAGCCCAAAACATTTCCAGTAGCAGAAATGCGCTACAGTTTAAAAAACAATGCAAATGCAAAAACACAAATGTGCCAAAACACGTGAAAATTAAGAAACATCTTCACCAACTTGACAACACATGCGCAGCATTTAGAAAACACTCACCAACGCAGCGAAGCGCGTTACTCCTAATGCAAATGTTTTGTGCTGTTGTAGCGCGTTTGCACTCATCGGCCACCGAACTTTTATGATAATTCGCAAGAAAATGCCCTGAAAAATAAATGAATGACAACAGATTTGGCAAGGCAAGGCAAGGCAAGGCAAGTTTATTTATATAGCACTTTTCTGTACGCGACAATTCAAAGTGCTTTACAAAACAAATTAAAAGACTTGTTATGAATAAATACAGTAAAAACACATTATATAATGGCATTTTACAACAGGCATTACAAAGCAAAGATAATAAAATAATAAAAATAAACACCACAGGTACAATACATATTTAAAAGGCATACTGTAGTTCGAATATGAGCAGCTCAATTAAAAGCAGCGGCAAAGAGATATGTTTTTAGTCTCGATTTAAAAATGGTAAGCGTTTCTGCGGACGTGCATGATTTGGGTAGTTTGTTCCAGAGTGTCGGGGCATAATAGCTAAATGCTGCCTCTCCATGTTTTGTTGTTACTCTCGGAACCGATAGCAGACCCGTCCCAGAAGACCTGAGACACCTTGATGGCTCGTAATTGTGTAGGAGTTCAACAATATACTTTGGTCCTAAACCATGTAATGATTTAAAAACTAGCAATAGTACTTTAAAATCAATTCTTTGGCCGACTGGAAGCCAATGTAAAGATTTCAGAACCGGACTGATGTGATCCACTCTTTTAGTGTTAGTGAGGACATGTGCAGCAGCATTCTGAATCAGCTGCAGCTTTCTGATGGATTTTTTTGTCAGCCCTGTGAATACACTATTGCAGTAGTCGAGTCTACTGAAAATAAAAGCATGGACAAGCTTTTCTAAGTCCTGTTGTAACATTAGTCCTTAATTAATCCTCGATATATTATTCAGGTAATAGTATGCAGACCTAATGACTGTTGTAATGTGGCTGTTGAAATTCAGGTCTGAGTCCATCACTACACCCAGATTTCTGGCTTTATTAGTGGCTTTGTAGTCTGCCGACTGAAGCTCTGTGATTTACTTTTAATCGGTCCTTCTTTGCTCCAAAAACAAAGATCTCAGTTTTTTGTTTGTTCAGTTGGAGAAAGTTCTGAGTCATCCAGTCAGTGATGTGCTCAATGCACTTGCTCAGTGTTCTAATTGGAGAATAGTCTCCTGGTGTGATTTTAAAATAAATCTGGGTGTCGTCTGCATAGATGTGATAGCTTAGATCGCTCTTTTTAATAATTTCAGCCAGAGGTAGCATATAAATATTAAAAAGCAAAGGTCCTAAGATGGAGCCTTGAGGAACACCGCATGACATATTTGTCAAAGTTGATGTGTAGTTGCCTATTGAGACAACGTTTTTTCTGTCCTTTAAGTAGGTACTAAACCAATTTAGAGCTGTTCCTGAAACTCCCACCCAGTTCTAGACGGTCTAGCAATATGTTGTGGTCAACAGTGTCAAATGCAGCGCTGAGATCTAATAATACTAAAACTGATATTCTGCCACTGTCTGTGTTTAAATGAATGTCATTTAAGACCTTTACAAGTGCAGTTTCAGTGCTGTGGTTAGGTCGAAAGCCAGACTGAAACACATCAAAACCGTCATTTAAAAACATGAAATGACTGAACTGTTGAAAAACAACTTTTTCAATCAATTTGCTTAAAAAAGGAAGGTTTGATATTGGCCTGTAATTATTCATTACGGTTGTGTCTAAGTTATGCTTTTTTAGGAGCGGTTTAATTACTGCAGTTTTCAGGGCCTGCGGAAATACACCTGTTTGAAGAGACTTGTTTACTATGTGCAGTATATCTGAGGCCATGCAGTGAAAAACAGTTTGGAAAAAGCCTGTCGGAATAATATCGAGGCTACAGGAGGAGGATTTCAGATGTTGAATAATGTCTTCCAGGTCATTAGCATTTTTCAGACGGAATTGTATGGTAGCTTTTTTTAAAGCGTTGTTCTGTGCTTTTATTCAACAATGACAACAAATATTTACCCCGCCACCGCCTTCTCTTTTTGTGCTTTTTTTTTAATCTTTCGGCTGCAAGGCACTTAATTTAGTATTTTTAATTGGGATGCACTTGATAATGAAATACAAGTTTTGACTGGATTGCTCCTAACACCTTCTGCGCCGTCTCCTCTGTAACATCTCTCCTCTTCTACTCCATCAGATCGAGCAGTGCTGCTCCTCCCTGGAGTCCCGACTGCAGGGCGTGGGTGAGGTCCAGTCTCACGTGCGCGACGTCTTCTCTCGCATTGCCGACCTGGATGATGAGCTGGACTCCCTCGGACCGGTTGGACGCGACGCAGACTCCCTGGCCTCTCAGGCCGACGCCCTGAAGGGCTACCTGTCCCGTCTGGGCGACCTGAGGGCGGAGCTGGAGGGTCACAACACAGACTGCACCACCATGCTGCGCCGGGAGGGCTCCTCCCCCGACCTCCTGGCTCTCAGGAGGGAGACGGAGGCTCTCAGCCGCCAGGCCGGCAAGGTGAGAGAGGAGGATGATCATTATAATAACCATGATGATGATCATGGCACAGTTATTGACAACATGAATTAGGGATGGGTCTCACCCTTACGGCATCATCACCATACTTAAGTCACAATACAATATGCAATTTTAAACATATTGCAATAACATATTTCCACTTCTTACCCTTTTTGGAGAATGTAAAACCAAAAGATCTGAGGCAGCAGCAGGCAGACAATAATGCATAAAGAAATGTAAAAGGAAATGTAAAAAGAAATGCATAAAGAAGGTAATAAAGTAAATATGAACATATATAGGGGGCGAAATGCAAAAGGACAAAAAATATATATAGATACATTTTATACATGAAATACAAACAAATGCAAAAATAAATAAATGTTAACGCTAATGCAAATAAGAAATTATAGTACATTTATTTTTAATGTTATTTTGGTCTGTTATTTTTTAATTTCTCATCAGAAGAAATCTCAGCATTCAGTGGATTAAATTATGGATCGCAACACAAAATACCGCAATTCAATGCTGTGTCGATTTTTTAAATATGATGTAAAATTCGGTCACAGTTCATTAATCTTTTGCTCCTTATCCTCCAGCTCAGCGAGCGTGGCCAAGGCCGGCTGGATCAGATCGACGACGCTGCAGAGAAGGTTCGGGAATTCTACAGGCTGGTGGCCGAGCTGCAAGGCATGCTGGGAAGGGCTGAAAATGGGCTGAACTCACAGGGCATGGTCGGCACGGAGGTGGAGATGATCAAACAGCAGCTGCAGGAGTTCAAGGTAGGCGGGACTACTTCTTGCTGGTTATCTACGCGGATGAATCATGTATGGATACGTGGGTAAAGTGGATTATGTCAGTGTGTATGAGTACATGTGTATTTGTCCTATTATCAGCTTCATTGTGTAGCTGGTAACATGAGATACTCTGACTGAATTCTGGGAGAAAAAGTTGTGTTCAGTCTGTTCCTTTCCCATCATACCACTGAAACTCATTTGCACGGATAAACCGAAAACCTTCGGCGGAACATGAGCTCAGGTTTAGGACACAGCTCTGTGTGTGCGTTATGAATAAGGACATTTAATCTCTGTGGAGCCTCTGAGGAGGTCTGTGCCCATCCTTTCCTCTTGTTCAGACCTCTGGAGACCATGAGGTAATGGGGTGTGTTGGTGTGCGTGTGTGTAAGTGTGTTAAGGACTCCCGTGGTTTGTCAGGAGTTAGATGGTGAATTTGAGTCACACATCTCTCTGAAAGGCCTGGCACGCTGCTGAATCACGCGGCTCTTTCTCTAGAGGACACATATGATGCTTCTCTTTACATTTCCCACAATCCACCAACACTCAGCTTTTGCTTTCTCTCTTTCTTATACATTCTTTATGATGTATAGTCACCGCCCTGCTTATGCTTTGAACTTGTTAGCGTCATCATGGTAAAGTACAGTAACAATTTAATAACCTTGCAAATCAGACGTCTCTTTTCTTTCTAGCAATTAACATGTGGTTCTCTAAACAATACCATTATGTTTCTTTGATCAATCTGCAAACAGTTAAACAATGACTTGATTCCTTGATTATCAAAATAGTTGGTGATTATTTTTTATGACGTATAATTATTTGCATTGCCAAAATGAAATTACTCAAAGATGTGACAAAAATAGATTTTTGCATTTATATTAAGCAAGAGAATGTAGATACAAAATGAAAAAGGTTTTAAGATGTGAGGATCATTCATTTTAATATAGGATATAGAGTTATCCTCTCTTTAAATAAGAAAAAAACACATTAATATCTACTATGCTGAAAGTGAAGGTACTCACTCATGTTGATTTGTTTAATACCTGTGTGTATTTAGAGAAAAAGAGCAGGCATAAATACATTCAGTAGTAGTTGATTGTTTCCTTAGCATCGGGGCTGACCTCAGGAATGTGCCTGGTATTTTATCACTCCTCCGCTGCTCTCTTCATGGCTGCACACGGCTCTTTCAGTCTCACTTCTGTCATTAAACGGCACATTTTCTCGCCATGATGTCATATCCTGTCCACTTTAGAAAGTATTTAAGTGTGTGAGGGCTCAGGAGAAGTATGCACCAAATCCCAGCAGAGGGCTGTGTGTGTGTGTTTTCTTAATGATTCTAGTGTTTTGAGCATTAATCATTTTCATACGTTTGGAAAATGTAGTAGGACTCCTGCTCGTTCTTCTGAGAATTATCGACTCCACTGTTAATAACGTGTGGGCGGATCAAAGATTATTTTTTTTCATGATTCTTTTCATACACACTTCCTGCTTTAACATTCCTACTCTCTCTCTCCTTTATCTTCTTTTAATTTGGGTATTTAATAAAACATCTCTTTCCTTTAAGTAATTACCTCTTCTTCATCCCTTCTCTCTGTTTCTGGGTCTCTCGTCCTCCTCCGCCCTCGCTGCATGCTGAGTAAATGTGTGGCAGAGAACAAACAGACAGAGGAGATAAAGAGGTGTTAAGAAATGGAGAGAGAGAGAGGTGTTATCAGAGAGAGAGAGAGAGAGAGAGAGAGAGATATAGATATTAAGAGCTAAATAGGCTGCAAATGAGAGCCAGATCAGACAAAGAGCATGAAGCTGTTTTCGTCATCATTTGGCCGTGCAGGCTTACAGGTGCACTGACAATCTGTTTTATGAAATATTTCAGTCAACACCATGATTTAAAAAGACAGTTGATGTTTGCTCAGAAGTGGTCAAATTACATTATGTTTAATCTTTTATATTTGTGAATTCAGCTTCAAGTTATTTAATTTATAATATTTCATAGAGCTACACAGTTAAGTTAACTAAGTGAGTAGAATGACAAAAATCGCTTTTAACACATTTTGTATTCAAAAATAGCAGAAAAATGCTGTTTTCATCCTGGAAAATTATAAGATTTCCTGCTTTTATCTGTTTTATAATATATATATATAAGTAAATATATTTTTGTTTTTGACTTAAAAAATACATTTACAGACTTCCGCTTGTCTTTTGAGAAAGTGGGATGAATATTTCTCCCTGTTTTCTGACATTTTAAAGACCAAAATAGAACAATAAACGATTCATATATATTTTTTTAAAACAGCATGTCAGTTGTTCATGAAGATAATTGTGAGTTGCAGGACTACTTTTTTGCAAAAAAAATTAAAATGTCTTCTAATTTGTGCAGGTATTTGCCTGTTTTATATAAAAAAAGAAAGTTATAGTACTTCCAGGCATTACTAAGACCAAATATAATGAGATAAAATGTAGGTGTTCATCATTTTGATTCTCTGATTAAGAATTCTTCGTTAAAACTGTGAACTTTGAGCTCACAGAGCAGCAGACAGACCGGTGGCAGACTGGGTGCAGAATGTTTAATAGCTGCTGTCTGAGGGGGATATAGAGCATGGGAAATGGTCTGCCACTCTATCTGGGGGAAAACGGGGTATTTATAGGAGGACAACGAAAGGATGATACAGGGGACATATTGTGGTCATGCAGAGCAGGATCACGAGGCAGGCATACAGATGCATGGAAACAGATAAGGAAATTATGGGATAGAGAGCACAGTGTCCTCTTTCTGACCCTCCTTGGACTCTAATGTGTCTGTTCTGTTTGTTAGCTTCCCAGAGTGAGGGATGGACGCAGAAAATACCTCTTTATTTCTTTTCTCCTTATACTTTCTACCCCCCTCTGTTTCTCTCTGTAACTGATCCAGCTCGGCTCATTTCAAACCTAAACATGTCTGTCTGGCTCCCAAACAGAGCAGGCCCCCCCTCTGCCCTCCCCCACCAGACCCCAATCCAAAGGGGTGATGTCATGCCGATGCTTAGAAATACTGAGAGGGCTCAGGGGAGTGTGTGTGTGTGTGTGTGTGTGTGTGTGTGTGTGTGTGTGTGTGTGTGTGTGTGTGTGTGTGTGTGTGTGTGTGTGTGTGTGTGTGTGTGTGTGTGTGTGTGTGTGTGTGTGTGTGTGTGTGTGTGTGTGTGTGTGTGTGTGTGTGTGTGTGTGTGTGTGGTGTGTGTGTGTGTGTGTGTGTGTGTGTGTGTGTGTGTGTGTGTGTGTGTGTGTGTGTGTGTGTGTGTGTGTGTGTGTGTGTGTGTGTGTGTGTGTGTGTGTGTGTGTGTGTGTGGTGTGTGTGTGTGTGGTGGGGGGGTCGCTATGGGAAGAGGGGTCGTGGGAGGTGATGTCGTCAGATTATTGTTAAACTTCCCAACGGTGATCTCACAGAGAAATACTGTTTCAATGAGAGAGTGAACGAGCAGACTTCCGCTGTCTACTTCGTCTTTATTAGCATTCCTTACAGAAATTAGCACTAGCTTATAATACAAAACTAAAATAAAAAAACCTCAATACTTTTTTTAGTACCAACAGAAATGTGTTTTTAGTGTCAAGATTTGAAAGCTGGCTTGAAATAATTGGTCTATACTTATTCTTTAATTACATTTCTTCTCCCATGTCATGCTTTTCCGGTTATTACCCGTCCCCTTGTGTGTTATGTAGCTAGTAGAGCCTCGCAGATGGGGGTGCTGCAGCCCCCTCAGCACCCCCCGCTTCCCGCGTCCATTCGCGATGTCTCGCTGTCTCGCAGACCCCACGCAGCAAGCAGGAAATGAACCCAGCTCACACTGTCACTCACAGCAGCGAGCCGCGCAACGTCCCGCCAACACGGCACCCAGAGCCCACACAGCATTCTCATCTGTTTGTCCTTACTGGTGTCATGTTCTGGTTGCTAACGCCATTGTAACACGTAATCACTGATGTTCCGCTGTAACGGTGGTAGACTCATCAGAACAGAGTGGGCGAGCTGACCAATCACAGCACACTGGGCTCACAGGGAGGGGGGGGGCAGGAGCTCCAACAAGCCGTTTAGGACAGAGAGTGAATACACATACTATACAGAGACGCTGTATGAGAAACCAATGTGAGTTTGGAACATTGCACAATATAAATCTATTCTAGTAGACCTCAACAATGGAATCATGATCAGTAGAAATGGCCATGACATGGGACCTTTAATACAAAAAAGTGTCATCTTTTGTTTTTATGCCTTCAGTATTCATACCAAAATACCACTTTTTTTTTTTAAATAGCATATATAATAACGCTCGAAAATAGAAAATAAATAGGCTTAATCGTAAAAATATGCCTAGTGTCACGGTTATCATAAAGTAGAACGCCATCCATTATGTGGACTGTGTAGAGCGATGTATTGAGTTGTGTGTGAAAAAAAATCACTTCCTGTTCACTATGAAATGTGCTTTATTTCATGTCAGCTATTTTAAGCGTGTGTCTAAAGAGTCTGAACCTTGTGCACTGCCCTCGAAACACCCACAATGCACTGATTGAGGTTGAGTCCATCTTATGTACACACAATCCCATAATGCAGTGTGTCGCATTTTGCAGATGAAGATGATACGTTAGCCACTAATATAGAATGCTACGGAGTATCTGCTGTAAAGGGAGTGGTTTTGGAGACAGCACAAGTATGACAATGCATACAGTGCACATATGTGCTACTGTGGAATCTGTGTTTGTATTTAGAGTCTCTCTATGGGATGATGATAGGTGTGTATGTGTGTATCAGAGGATGCTTCTAATTCCAGTCTTTTTCTGGGTGCAATCTAGAATCTCAGCTGTCTCTTCACCCCACCCTCACACACAAATACACACACATTAGGGTGCGGCATCAACATCCCCCTGCATGCCCCTGGCTCGCTCCGTTCCTAAGCAGCTGACATCTCTGGTCCCTGGGTGGGATGAGAAGACACACACATACATACACACACACACACATACATACACACACACACACACACACACACACACACACACACACAGAGAAGATCCTAACAACCAACAAAGTCCTCACAGCGCCAGTTGTTTCGCAATACTTGGTACCCACAAGTATTGCAAAACAAACACACACACACTGGTGTTTTAGCAGAGGGGCGTTTCAGAGGCCCTAAGCCCAAAGCTGCAGATGGACATTCCTGTGAAGGGCTAGTTAGTCCCGGCGACAGCAGAACAGGAGGCCAGAGTGTGTCTTTGTGTGTCCTAGTGCACACGTGTCTGTTATAACCCCTGTCCCTAAATCATGGCTGCACGCCTCCCCTGTCCTCACCCCCTCCAGCTCCTTCTCCTTCACACCTTCAAACTCCTCCTCTCTTTGGTTTTATCTCTCTGATAGTCTCTGCTCTCCACATCATCACGCTGTAGTCTCTTCACTCCTTGTAGAATCTGTAAACTCGTGACTCACTGCCCTTCCCCGCACCGACTGTGTCAGCAACTGTTTAATGACGGGAGTAGACGTGGAGCCACTTTGGGCCAGCAGCTCACTGGGTGTGTTGGGATCCACGCTGTGACGCTGGAACATCTCCTAATGTTCACCTAGAACTGCCTACACATTTACATTTGAGTCATTAACAGTCAAAAATAGATTAAAAAAGGAAATATACCCTGTGTTAAAATAAACCACTGAAATGTTAAGCATTACATGTTAGAGAACCCCTAGGTAATGTTTAAAACAACCTTTCTGTTCAGGTCTGGATATCCTAATCATTAGTCTAATCTTAAATCTCGGTGTAAAACTGCATATTAAGCTATAAAAAGTTCAAATACACAAAATAAAGTATTATCTGGTACGCATTTTATGTTGTTGAAAGCCCATCAGTATTTCAGCTGTTTTGGTTTGATCAGTGAAATGACAGCCTTCTGCTTCCCAAAAATAAGCACTCCATGTATCATTCTGAATAAACTGTATACATAGATCTATATAAATCCTCAAAACCACATGATAAACCCAACTACTTGAAAGTATATGAAACAAATGATGAAAAATAAACACGGCTGGAGCGACTTTATACAACAGTGGTTACAGCGCACAACATTCCGGGGTTCAATTCCAGCCTCTGGACTTTTGTTTAGCGTGACATGCCTTCCTCACTCTCCACATTTTCACTCTCTGTCTAGTCTGTCAAATAAAGGCAAAAATGCCAAAAATAATAATTGAAAAAAATGGTTGCAGACTTGCAGTAAGTAAAGTCCAAGTTTCTACCCTGCCAATTCAGACCATGCCAAAGAGTAACAAATGGACATGTTTTCCGCAGTAAGCAGCCATGTGAGCTTGCCTAATTCACACTGAAATGTGCAGTCAGAGTTCAGTGTGTCAGAACCCAGTAACCCTCCCATGACTGCTCAGATTATCCAATCACCCGTCATCTGGACTGTGGCTCTGTTTTCCTGGAATACTTTGTCATGTCCGTTAGTGTGTCTGCCACTCTGAGTTTGTCCATATGTGTGTGTTCGATTTGTTTCTCCAAGGGGCTGATCGGATCACACTAACATCATTTCTCTAATCTCATTAAATGATAACACCGGAGAAACTTTCCTGTAACCTGCCCGCACACACACACACGTCTCCTCCTATTTGTTTGTGTATAAGAGACCAATCAGAAAAAGTGAGGGATTGTTATGACTTGAACATTTGAAATCATTGAGAAACAACTCAGTCTGTGAGGACATTTTTAGTTGGGACATACTGGTGTGTGTGTGTGTGTGTGTGTGTGTGTGTGTGTGTGTGTGTGTGTGTTGTGTGTTGTGTGTGTGTGTGTGTGTGTGTGTGTGTGTGTTGTGTGTGTGTGTGTGTTGTGTGATGTGTGTGTGTGTGTGTTGTGTAGTGTGTGTGTGTGTGGTGTGTGTGTGTGTGTGTGTGTGTGTGTGTGTGTGTGTGTGTGTGTGTGTGTGTGTGTGTGTGTGTGTGTGTGTGTGTGTGTGTGTGTGTGTGTGTGTGTGTGTGTGTGTGTGTGTGTGTGTGGTGTGTGTGTAAGTGTGTGTGTGTGTGGTGTGTGTGTGTGTGTGTGTGTGTGTGTGTGTGTGTGGTGTGTGTGTGTGTGTGTGTGTGTGTGTGTGTGTGTGTGTGTCGTCTTAGTCTTTCCACTCGCAGGTCCTGCATTGTTTCAGCTGTTGTGAATTAGGAAGGCATGCCCAGACTCGGCCTCTCCCTTTCTCTCTCCATCTTTTCCTCTTTCCTTCTCTCAGTTCAATGAAATCCAATATACTCTCCTGAGTGACATATATAAAAAAAGTCCGAAAATATTTAATATAATCCCTCACTTGTAGAATGCTAACCAAAAGGCTGTTGTGGGAAAAACAAGCCATATAATTAATGGTTTTCCTTAAAATATTGTCGAGTTTTAATTGTGATAATTGCCCATAACAGAGTTGATCCTCCTGCGGATTTACAGTGACATCATATATATATAACATTACAAGGAATGTAAATAAATAAGTGCCATTTACTGAGCAAACACAGAAAAGCTGCATTGTTCTGCAGAGTTGGTGCAAAATCTTGTTATTGAGGAGAACCAGGTGGGTGTGTGGGAGGTGGAGCAGCCTCGAAGAAAAAGGGATGAGGGGGTCGTGTGTGTCTAAGGGAGAAGAAAAGAAGGATGACCTCTAGCATTGACCTCCCAGCAGGCAGCCTCACAGGTGTTGTTCTGTGCAACTATACAAGTGTTTGTGTGGGAGAAAGAGGACGACACTGAGCCTATTTTTACCACACTAAAACTCCCCAAATGGTGTGAAGCGCCGCAGAGAATTGACCTCTGAAGTGTTTATAATGTGGAAAGTCCTTCCTGCATTAATCGCACATGGACAAACTTCCATCGGTAACATAGTCTGCCAGCTGATTGAAAACACACACGCTGAAAGTGGGAAAGTGGGACGTTTTTATTTGCCTAAAAGAATGTGCAGACACATTTTCTTTTAAATTGAAAAGCACACAACTGTACTTGCCCGCCCGCACACACTCAAATCAGCCTCCAAATCTGCAGAGTCTCTGTGTGTGTAGATGACTGACAGGCGTGTTTATTTAAGTTATTGAGCACCACAGTGGGGATGCATACCTTATTTACTTAGAGGTGTGTGTGTGTGTGTGTGTGTGTGTGTGTGTGTGTGAGAGCATGAACCAGTGCCTTTGTATGACTTTTGATGTGTGCAAGCGCACATTGGGGTCCAGGTTCTCTTTGTGTCTGTCTCTCTGCCTGAACAATAAATGCTTTCACACACACACGCACACACACACACACACACACACACACACACACACACACACACACACACACACACACACACACACACACACACACACACACACACACACACACACACACACAGGCAGGTGAAATGCTCAGCAAGTTAATATAAAACTTCCCCTGAGAGTTGTAAAGGAGGGGGGGGGTGGGTTTAGGAGAGTAAACGCACAGAGGAAAATCAAGATGGCAGCTTAATTTAACATGCTGCCAGGTTACCATGTGGGGGGGGAAGAGTGGAACATGTGGAGAGAGAATAAAAAAACAGGACGTTGAGGAAGATCATGGCATTAAATAACTGTTTTCAAGAAATGGATTATAGATTGGAGAGAGACGGGGGGAAAGTAAATGTTCCCGTCGACAGGTGTTCTCTCGTGAGCAAATAAATGACCCAGAAAAGTCAATAGCAGGTCCTTTCTGCCCTCCACCTGTGTTTGTGTTTATGTCACTTAGCCACACTAAGTGGTTTCCAGCCTCTTGACACAGACTGAGGCCTGGGTGTGAGCCTTTTAACTTACGGCACAACCACAACAGCGTTACGTGTGAAGAACGGGTCATTTAGTGGACGCCGTGATCCAGAGTGCAACACACCGGCATGGCAGTTAGCGAGTTTTACACCACAGTATGACCCCCAAGGGAAAAACAGAAAAGCTTAATCCTCTGGCCCTCTCTCAACACTTTCCCTCCTCCTCCTCTTTCCGTCTGTTTTGTGACTCTTAAACCAGCCGTGACGACTGAGGAATGAATGAAAATTACAGCCAACGAGGGTAAATCTGCGGAGGAATTGACTAATCAAGTTAGATCTTAAACGGGTCATGGGTGAAGGCTTAGACTCTGGCCGGGTCAATGGGGCCGAGTAAGAAAGGGGGAGAGCTAATTGAATGACTTTAATCTGTTTAGCAACTCCTGCTGTATGCCTGGTTAACTGAATACTTCTTCTCTTCCAACTCGTCCTTGCTTCTCTTCTGGGATCTGGCCATCAGAGAATGCTTGAAATTTTAATCTTGTTGTGGTCTGTGTGGAGGGGGGGGGATTGTGGGTCCCGCGAGAGTTTGCAAGCTCTGCATGTGTGCGTGGGTGTGTGCAGCAAAACCGGTGACAAACCCCTTTTGTTTCTATGAAGACGTTTGCCTTGGACGCGGCAATGACAGCTGCAGCGCAACTGACAGGGGGGGAGGGGGGGAGGGCAGTTAAAAAAGAAAGAGTGGAGTATTTAGCATATTTGACATGCAGGCCACGGGCTGCTCTGTGCAACAGTTGAGAAAGGCAGTGTTGGAAATGAGTTTTGAAGCAAAGGAATGATCTAGAAGGAAAGAAAGCAGGCGTGCAACGGCTGAGCTGAGCTGAGCTGAGCTGAGCTCTGCCAAACTGCTTTAAACAAACACTGAAAAAGAGTTCAGAAAAGAAGAAGGAGGAGGAGGAGGAGGAGGAGGAGGAGGAGGAGGAGGAGGAGGAACACTACATCTGGCTCTGAGAAGTTTGTAACTTTGGATAACAAGAGAAAAACTACGTGATTGGAGCCTCTACTTTGTGGCTGTTGGTTGCCATTTCTGCTGGTATCCCCCTTCTGACTGTGTTCAGAGGTTTTGTGTGGCACCCTGAAGAAGCAGACAGCACCCCCCCCTCCCCCCCTTCCCCTCCTCTACTTATTTTTTGTGCACGGCCCCTTTTCCTCCTGGCCCCTCGGTCTGTCCCTCTGAGACACACACACTCACACACACTCCCCAGCTGGATTGGGTTTCAGTGAAGGCGCAGACGGGAATGCACAAGTGGAGTCTGTGAATATCACAGACCTTTGTGTGTGTGTGTGTATGTGTGTGTGTGTGTGTGTGTGTGTGTGTGTGTGTGTATGTGTGTGTGTGTATGTGTATGTGTGTGTACATCTTTTCCATATTTATTTTTCACAGCCGCAGCTTATTTTTGCTACCGACTCCACTTCGAGGGTCTGTGGCTCAACTTTGACAAAAGAGGAAACAATGGAGTGAATAAAAGCAGGCTGGACTCACTTCCTTGTCTGCCTGCAGCCTGGACAATTGCCGAGGGGGAAAAAAGACTCATTACTGATAAGCCTCTCTCTCTCCTGTCGGCTAGCAGTCCCGCCCCCTCTCTCCATACCTCCATTCTTTCTTTTTCTTTGACTCTGTATCATTTCGCTCTCAGAGGACAGTGTGATGTGCTCCAAAGGGGGAAGGCATTTGCACCCCGGAGAATTAAGAGTGGATTACAAACCTGCGATGAATGTAGCAATCTCACAACCCAAGCCCCCCTCCCTAAATCTATCCAGGAGACCAGTGTATCATATGCTGCCTGGAGGAAACCCTCATCGGGGTTACAGAATAGGACTCAAAACAGTTATTTATTTGTATCTACTATATTTGCTTTTTTAGTTGCTCAGCGTGAGATAATCGGCTGCATCCCATTCAGCTTATATTTCTTTGAAAACAAGTACAAATCGTCCTCTGCACAACTCTCTTTCTTCCTGGCTCCACGCCCCCTCTTAGCACTCTGCCTGCCTCCCTATCACTACTTAACTCCCCTCCGCCTCTCTCTCTCTCTCTCTCTCTTTCTCTCTGTGTGTGTTTTTCTCTTTTTTTTTCGTTGGGGGAGAGAGGAAACCGGCATGATTGGAGCACTTCCTGTTTTAATAGCAGTGCAGGAAACAGAACAAACGGAGCTGAATTCAAACACAAACAGCAGAGAGAGAGAGAGCAGGGAGGGAGGTAGGAAGAGGCAGAGAGTAGGGACATGTGAGTGAGTAAGAGAGAGAGTAGACGAGGGGGGAGCAGCCAGAGAGCGAGAGTGAGAGGAGAAGAGGGAGATTTCTTTAGCAGCTGCAAACCATTTCAGCTGTGTAGTGGCCTGAGAACAGAGGCTTGGGAGCGAGGAGGAAAGAAAAAGAGGAACTGGGAATGCGTGGCACTTTGTTTCATTCTCACCACGGAGTCGGGAGAAGGAAGACGGCAGAGAAAGGGAAGGGAGCGTGCCCTGGGATTGTCTGCCGGGACGAGGGGGAAGACGCTGACTGAAAGCTTGGACTGGAGCTGGGAGGGCTGTCTGGGTCTTTGCCCTCTGGACACAGTCCCACGACTCACTGCTCTACCCTGCACGCCTGCCTGCCTGGCTGGCCCAGAATCCAACCCTCAGCCCCCCCCCCCCCCTTCTCTTATCTACCCCCAGATGCCCTCATTCACTCCAGCCTCACCCCCTCCAAGCTGCTGCCTGCTTTCCATCTACTGTACCTCTCCCCTGGAGCTGTGGATGATCCGAGGAAGAAAGCAAGATAAAAGAAAATAATTGAAACACTGGCAGGGATTTCTCTACGCTAAAGCGGACTGCTTACTCTCTTTGTTCTGGATTCAACATTTTGCTCATATGCCACTCTGTTACGAGGAGTATGGAGTGGATTTTCTTTCTCTGATGATGACTGTTATGATGGTGATGAGATATTAGGGTTTTGCCCTGCAGGCACAAGTACCGGCTCTTTGTGATGGATATAGAAAAAGAAAAGCTGTGGACTGCTTGAACACTCACCGGAACCACTAAGTGGCAGTGACTTGGTAAAGGGATTTCTATTCTCATATTATACTCCAGTTGGGTTTTCTCAAGCTTTAAAGCAGTGACAATTTCTGTATTTTTTCATTTTGATTAGCTGGATTCCATATTCCCATGGAATAAGGAAGGAAGGAAATCCATGGAGTATTGTACTTTCCTGTTCATTGCACCCCACGCAGCTTTTCTTTTATATAACTGAGAGTGGGCTTTCTCACCTTAAAAGGAGACTTACACTTCCCTGCCTGCCTCTCACTGAGACTGTTGAAGTTGTCCAAGCCCCCTCTGCCTTTTCCTGTTGTGCCACAGAGAGGAGAGGAAGGAGGCAGAAGCTTAGTGCGAGTAAAAAGGGGGTCATGGAATGAGTTGCTCCACATGAATATGGAGCAGAGACCTGTGCTCAAGGGGTGTTATCTGCATGGTCGTTACCCCACCTTGGACTTTGTACTACACAGAGAGGAAGAAGATGACTGTCTCTTTCCCTTCATCCTTACACCTCTCCCTCATTCCTAACAGCCTTTCAGATAAACAGAGCTGGTGATTAATATGGTGCCGAGGGGGAGGGCTGTCTCTCCCACTCCCTCGCTGATGCCACACATCATCTTTGAAAGACCAAGGAAATGCACAACTGTTGAAGTGACATAGGAGAGAACACACACCGGTGGAATTTGACTGTGGATGATAACATTTGGAATAATAACCCGAATGTGAAACCTGAAGGATTTGTTAAATGCAGCCAAATGGACTGTGTGACTTTGTGGATTATTGGACTAAGGACTATTGAAGGATTTACTTTTTTTTTTATCCCTTTTTTGTGAAGATTGTTTAATTTAATCTCCGCCTGTGCAGTGCGACCTGCACCTTAAACTATAGGGTTTTTGTAGTAGCCCAGCAGGAGGGAAAGGGACAGAATGGGGAAACCTCTGAGCCGTCCGGACTGCCTGAGGCAGAACCCTCGCTGCCTGGGAAAAGGCGATGAGGATGAGGCATACATAGAGGACTGCTACGTCCCACAGCGCTCCATTTATGATACAATGCGCATCAATGAACAGATTGACCAAGGGACCAAACTGTGTCAACCTTCCAGGAGTACTCTAGGCTCTGGTGGGGAGGGGAGAGGAGAAGGAAGCACAATATCTAGTAATGGCACCATCGGAGCTGATATGGGTAATGTTTTTGTTTCTAGGAATGCAGATCATGCTAGTGGAGTGAAGAGACTTGATGAGAGAGTTATCTTTGATGCCTTAAAGCTAACTGGTGATCCTCAAATAATGTCACCACCAGTTGGCATTGTAGGTTCAGGTTTGCCCATTGCCCCGTCCTCATGTGGCTCTGGCGGGGTTCCTGCCGTGGCCAAGAGGCGTCATCAAGGTGGGGATAAAAGGGACAATCTGAACCGCCGCTCGTGGAAAGCCTTCATGCCGGCAAGTTATCCAGAGTTTGCTGAGAGATTGGAGTTCTCGTCTGTTGAGGGGGCAGAAAAGCGCTTTTCTGTGGCAGGGACTCCTCTCCTTCCATCTACACCCACCTCCTTAACTCCTTCCTTACCTCCTTACACACCCTCCCCTCTGTCATCTGCTCCACACACTCCTCCTGTCTCCTCCTCGCCTTCTTTCACACCCACAGTAAGCCCCGTGCCTCCTCTCGTACAGCATCCTCTCAGCAGGCTAAAGCAGGTTCATCCTTTGCTGCTGAAGCAACACAAACACACTCACAGGGTGCCGTCGCCTTCCAAAGAACAATTACCTGCCGTGAGCCAGAATCAGGCACCCCAGGTTTCTGGAAATACGCCACAGCACAGCCCCAGTGTCCCGAAACAGGTCGAGAGAAAAAGGGAGGAATACAAAAGGACTAGTAGCTCTTCTAAAGCTGGATTCAGGCAGATCCCAGAGGAGCCTTTTGAGGCAGTGAAGAACTCCGATTCAGAAAGGGACTCTCCTCTTCTGGACCAGGACCAGGGAGACAATGCCCCTCTGATCCCACCAAAACCAGTCTTCTGCCCTCCTACTAAGGCCCGTACCTGGCCCCGCAGTTTAACATCAGGGAAAAGAACTCCGGTTGGCCTAAGACACAACTTCCCCGTACTCCCCCCTTTGCCTCCACTGTTGGGCGATGATATCAACACAGATGACGAGTCACTTTATCTACTAGACCCTCCATCGCCCTTCCTGATGGAGGAGGAGGGCTTAGTATATGGAGGTCTGCCTCTCTCCCCCTGTATAAGTCACGAGGGAGGTGAGGAGGGTCTTCTCGGCTGGGGCGCTGAGGGCAGTGAGCTTGAACGCACAGCCTCTGAGCTCAAGTTTGAGGAGGACGAGCGTAGGATTCTTGAGGAGCTTGAAGACGAGGAGCATGAAGAGTGCAGCACAATATTTGAGGAAGAGGAGGCGTGGAATAGAGAAAGGGATACGGAGGAAGAGGAGAGAGCTCAGAGAGAGGAAAGAGAGTGGGAGGCAGTTCTTCAGTTAGAGAACAGGGAGATCACTGACCCGTCTTGGGTGACGGGAACACTGGAGACAGAGGGATGGGATGTAACTGGCTCTTCTGGACATTGGCCTGTATTAACTCCCCCCACAGGGTTTGGAGGCCCCGGAGCCCCCTCACCCTGCCCCAGCTCAGGGGCCGAGTCAGATGACCTCTTCCTAGAGCTAGAGAGGCAATGTCTAGATGAAGGGGAGGAGGGAGTTGAGATGAGTGTAGACCCTGAGCCTCTTGATCCCTACACATTTCACTTTTTAGAGGAAGAAGCAAACACTGCCGGTGCATATTATGAAGGGACTCTTCCTCTAGATGAAGTTAAGTCGTTAGAGCCTGATAGTGGTGAGCTAGGCTTACAGAATATTACAAAGGTCTCCGATTTGAATCAACCTGAGCCAATAGAACAGGTGACAAACTTTGACTTAGTGCGAGCACAAGACTGTGAAAGGGAACATAGTTTCATCGATGAAGAGTGTGATGTTGACTATAATGAGGATCACGCTGACTTTGAGGCAGAAGAGATGAGTTACCACACAGACTCAGCTCTTTGTCAGCCACTGGAGTCAGACTCCAGCGGGGTCCACATGTCCCAACCAGACAGAACTGGAATTAGTGACTTTACTCAGACCGACTGTGAACAGGGTAGGCCTGCATGGACTGAGACGGACCCAGATAGCGGGGCGTCATCAGATCGCGATGACAAGGATTGTGTGGAGAGAGCCTCCTCTCCATCTTGTAGCCCTCTGAACCCTTACTGTGACGAGGCAAGGCAAGTGGAGGAGGAGGAGGAGGAATTGAAAGAGGAAGAGGAGTTAGGAACAGAGTGGGATGTGTATGACCAATCTGAGCCAAGTTTGGATGGTAGCGAGGGAGTTCTCATGGATCAATCCCCTGAGCCTCTTCACACAGTTGAAACAGAAATCGACAATGAATGTACACAGGATGTTGACGTTCAAACTTCCTGTCAAGAAGATCCAATCCCCTCAGAGATCAGCCACCCTGCTGTGGAAATAACAGAAGGGACATGCTTTGCAACAGAGGCTGCTGTTGTCCTTACAGAAGTAGTCTCAGGACTTGACACGTTTGAACGCTCAGATCTGGAAACTTCAAAAGAAGTCACAGCTAGCACCCCAAAATCAGAGTCTACTCCTCTCCTTCACTATACAGACTCTGCACCCGGTTCCTCTTCACCTCAGTCCCCCTGGAGATCAAGTTCTAATGGTGCTGGGTTGGACACTAAAGACTCAGAGGCCTTTGTGATATCAGATAGTTTTGTTTACCTGGCTGTATCTGCGCCTCCCCAGTTCCTCAATGAATGTCCCCCATCTCCACTCCAGGACTCCATTCCCCCCAGTCCTGTCCCCAAACCTCCCTGCTGCCCTGACCCAGAGGAGGAGGGAGCCTTGCTTTCCCCTGACAGCTTTGTTTACATGGCAGCACCTGAACGGCCCCAGCCTGGCCCCTCAGATGCCTGCTCAGCCTGTGAAGATACTCAGGACATGGACTTGGACTTGGATTCGTACTCTGAAGGGACCACGTCTGGGATGGATGGAGTGGAGTTTGTCCTCGGCTCTATGACCGGGGACAGTGACTGGGAGTCAGACGGGTCAGCTTTGGACTTTCCTGCACTCATGTCCACGGACCAGATCTGGGACCAGCTTGAGCCAGGCCTGCTTCAGAGCCTATTTACACAGCAAGAGACAAGCCAGACAGAGGTCTGCAGCCCTCAGGAGGACGAGACCCAGGCAGGGTCATCACCTTGTCAAGCAGACCCTTTCTTAGAGTCAGAAAGGAGCTCTAAAGCAGAGAATGAATCGACAACTCTATTACCAAGTTCCGACACTGACATAGAAGCAGAGGTATGCTCTCATTTCTTTGTCTAATATTCAAGATCATCTATTTTCCTTTATACTGTGCTTCATATAGGTTCGGTTGACACAATTAAGTGAATTGAAGTAAACCGTGATTTACATATTGTGAAGTCATATCATAACATGGGAAAAGACATTACATCTGGGAGGTGGTTTACTTAGCAATGATGTATTCAGCCTTTAGTAGAAGCACAATTCCAGAGTGATTTGAAACATTTCTAACACCAACATTGCAGTGTCCATTAAAACAGTGCAAGTGGAGAAGAGGAATACTTCTAACCACAGAAACCCTGGTGCATTGGTCTATTCAGCCTAACAAGAGGAGTAAAACAATCTTATTTTTAGCAATGAATGCGTTAGATGTGGACACACAGAGCCATAGCATGGAAAAAGAATTGGGTCAGGTATCCGAGCGTTGAGTGCAACAGATGTAGACATAGCATGGAAATGTATGTGGGAGGGGGTTGAAGTTATGCAGACGCCATAATTAGCTAGTTGTGTTTCAGAAGTGGAGCTTTAAATGATTGCAATATGATGCTCAGATGGGGGTTTTGCTTCTAATGGGAAACTACCTTCAGGGCCGCTCTGTGTATTTGGGTGGGGGTCAGGGCTAATCTACAGTGCATGCACATATCTGAGATTAATCACATGTTTATTTTTGTGAAGCTAAAAGAGCAGTGAGTGCCTGCAGGCCACTTATAATGCTGATCTCAAGCACAGAGTTTACAACATTTATCTCAAGGGCGTGCTATTGTTGTGTTTACAGTACACTGTCTGTATATAGAGATGGAGCATGTGTCCATACAAAGTCATGGCTGCTGGGCGTATCCCAGCTGAGCATGTGCATTAAGTAACACAGGCCAAGGCTTTTCATGTTGTTTAAATCATTTGTGTGAAAGGTCACTGTCTTGGGAGACTTCTGGACTTTCACTGTTTACGTAGATTTCTGAGAGTGTAATCAGTGTTACAGTTTACACAGTGTTACAGACATGGCTCTGAAATGGATACTCTATAAATGCTGCAGGATTCTGGCGTGGAACAGACAAAGAGGGCTGTCAGTGAGACTGTGTGTCGGACTAGTGTCTCCGCATCAGTGTGCGAAAAAGCAATTATTTACAATATCGGACAAGTAGATCTTTCAATTGACTTGTCCGATGGACAAGTGACGTTTTTCGCCCTCATTTATTGACAACTTATTGATAAATTCAGCTTACAAAAGGCAGAACTCATTCGCAAATTGTCCGTGTCCGCCATTGTTGTGGTTTTGCTTGTCGATTCCTAAGGAAATGCATCTCGTTGCTTTCTGTACTGTTAGACGGGGGCGGGGCAGGACGTGTAGCACAGTGGCAGGGTTGGGAAGCAAAACTCGGTTCCGAGTAAGAACAAATAACTTGTCCGGTACCGGGATTAATAAGAGTTATGAGGACAGGAGGCGGAGGCCGAGCCCCACGTACCGCAGCTCTCTCTCTCTCTATGCTGCGTATCAGCTGATCGCTGCACGGCGTGTCTCTCTCTCTCTCTCTCTCTCTCTCTCTCTCTCTCTCTCTCTCTCTCTCTCTCTCTCTCTCTCTCTCTCTCTCTCTCTCTCTCTCTCTCTCTCTCTCTCTTTCTACACTGCCCGTTTAACAGCCTCATCTTTGTCAACCTTTCTTATGTTCTTTCTCTAACACGTAATGAAGGTTATTAAGCGTTTTAGCTCCTACGTTGTTAATATTGACGCCATTTCCTTTATGAAGTAAAGCAGCCTCCCTGTCTGTGTCCTCGCGCTGTCCTCACATCCCCCGACCCCCAGACTCGGAGGAGCACAGGGATGTCAGTAGTGTTTATGAAGCAGGGTATAGAAAGTACATTATTGAAATGCAAATACTATTTATTTACTTTTACAAACAGTGAGTAGCTGGGCAGCTGCAGCATGTGTATTGCAGGACATGTGTTGGACAGACAGAGTGTGTGGTTGGACTCTGTCTCACAGGCAGGTTGCAGTGTAACATCAGAGGAGACTGGGCCAATTGTACATTCTCAAACTGCACCACTTAGAACTAACTAAACAATTATTTGTATATAATTGTATTCAATAACCATAACAAAATTAAACAGTATGAAGTGATTTGTAAATAGGAATACATGTTTGACTTAATGTTTTCATAAATATATTTTTCTCACAGTTTGTCATGGGACTTATCTTTACCCTCTCAAAGAACCAGAATCGAGAACCGAAAAGAACCGGAATCGAAAAGCATAACCGGAATCGTTCAAATCCAAACGATACCCAACCCTATGTGTGATGCAGTAAAATCTTACCGCTCATCTGCATTCAGCCGTCGACTTGTTTTGTTTGTGAAGTGTCATTCCTCTCCCTTCCACCTCTGTGTTTGACTGTGTGGGCTGCATTTAAAGGTGTGTGTTTATACAGATAGGAGCTCTATGTGACAGTGTGTTTGACAGCTCTGCTCTGACTCAGTGTTTGGCCCAGACTTCTCTGATCTGGACCCAGATTTGCCTTGCGCTATGCTTATTGGAGCAACCCCATCATAAATACTTGTTTAGATGATGGCTACTTTTAAACTACAAACTTTAGTATGAGGTTATGGCTAAAAAGTCAATTTGCATCTATCTTTTGTAATCTATACAAACACTATGATACTAATAACATTAGTCAACACTACACTTTATTTGCAACTGTGCAAAGATAATGACTTTAAAAACAATGAATAGACGTCAAAAGAATTTAATTGTTTGCTAAACCCTACCAAAATGGAACCAATGTTTCCAAATACCAAACTTTTTAGACATTTAAAGTCAGGCAGAGAAATGTCTTTTTCAGTTATTTCTCCTGGGTACATCATGACTGAGCAGTGTGTGATTTGGGCGGCCACTGCTCTGCCTGATCCCATGCTGACGTAGCATCTCTTGGTCCTGGTCCTCTTTTATTACATTATAGTTCTATAGTTGCTCTGACGGTCCCTCACAAATCAATCTCTCTGCCCTGCGTCTGTTCACGAGTACATTTGCCTTATATCTGTCTGTTAGAATGGAGGTCTGTCTGTTTGTTTGTTTCCGTTTTGTGTCTGTATGTTTTATCAGTTCACATCTGTTACATCTTGTTCTGTCTGCAGTCACTGCCTCTCTGGCTTCAGTGTAATGTAATCATGTCCTGTTCACTCAGATCAAACACAGGAGAGCTAGAATGATGCATAACAACTTCACCTAATCCTTTCGGGGAAAAGCCTTTTTAGTAGCCTGCATGCATCATGTGCACAGAATATACTACATTTTTGGGTAACATTTGGTTTGATTTGCAGCATCTTTCAACGCCAACTATTTCTTAATAAAATATGTCTAAATCAGACCCTAAAAAGTAAACTTTCTAAACATGTCTTTTGGCTCCAATTGAGTTCGTAAGTAGAAAACTAGCATTCAATAATTCATCATTCAAGGAAGTTATTTAAAGCCTTACTAATACTTCTTTTGCATTTCAGTAATAACTTGCTACCACAGAAACACTGGGTCCTTTATTTGTTTAATGAATGTTGGAGGACAATCTGTGAATTCTTATTTTGACACATTTGCTGTGTGTCAAAATCCCCATTTTCCAGCCATGCTGCCTTGCCTCAACTGACTCTCCTTCCCTTCCGCTCCTCCCCCTTTCCTCCTCCCTGCTCGGATGGTGTTGTTGCTTAGATAAGGAGGTGAGAGGTAAATACCGTGTCTCTCTTTGAGGGGAGCTGCCTCTGCCAGCATGGATACACAAACATTGTGTGAAGTTGTCCGGGGAATATAAACTTAGATATGTGATAAGGGTGTGCCAGGGCTAACAGTGGAACTCAGTGGCCTGGTGATGCTCTTGTTTTTACCTTTTATTTTCTGTTTACACCAACCTAACTCCCTTTTCTTAATATCCCTGTCTGCCTGCCTCTCTTTCTTATTTCCCTTTCTTATTCTATCCCTAATCAAATATTCTGCCACAAATGAAATCAAAGTATTAGCCAAAAGCTGTCAATGTTCATGCTAAGTTGCTGATAGAAGTGTGAAGACATGAGGAGGACAGTTTAGACACAGTGATTTAGGGAAGACAAAGAAGCAGACACAAAAAGAGTTGTGACGCGGACAGGGAGGTTGGGAGGAGGAAGCTATTGTTTGCACGGGGAGCACCTTTCAGCGCTGCATGAGGCTTTGGTACAGCGATAAGAGAGCTATGCTGGCAGGCGCACACAAGCAGAAGGTCTTTGGATTAATATGGAGCTCATTTGAAGGCACAGTGAGCCCCACAAACAGACAGACAGACAGATGGAGCAGCCCTCCATGCTGTTTGAAGTGGGGCGAGGTACGGACTGACTGACCGGTAATACGCAGATTTAGAGGAACGGCAGGAGTGGTGGCATGTCTCAATCATAGCTTTATTACACAATTTAAAGGGTACACATAAATCTTTTAATTTTCTGAAATAATCCTTATTAAAATCCACAAATGTTTCAATACATTTTGCAAATAACTATGACTTTGTTATGCCATAAAACCACAAAATGATACAGTACAAAATAGATTTTTTCGAGCTGAATGTCCTGAAGAAGATTTAATGCAGTTCAAATGATTCGGACTTAGACGCATATTTATTCAGGAGTTCTATAACCTGTGTTTTACAGGATTATGTCTGTTTATTTACAAACTGAATCATTTTATTTGTCTTTTTGGATTTTGAAATGAGTTTGAAAAACTCTCTGAGGCAGTAAAAAAAACACCTACTGTAACTGTGTGAAATTCAGAATCAAAATCAGAAGTCAAATGCACGCCACCACAGCAGCAAAGGTACAGTGCAGAATAAAAGGCAAAAGAAAAACAGCATACTAATATATTCAAAGGGAAGCATACTTTATTCAAAAATATAAACAAAAACTAAAAAGTACTCCATGGTCAAATAAATAATTAGCAATATTTTAAAATGTAAGGAAATATCTAAAAGGTTTCGTAAGAGCAAGCAACGTTAACAAATTATAAATCATTTGTAGAGTGATTATGATTATTGCACACAACTGTAACCATGCACATGTGTATCATCAGAACCAAATCACCCCAAAGAAAACACAAGAATAAATAGAGGCATTGATATACAAATGTTGAAGCAGAGTGAGAGACAAACGGGGATGGAGAGAACCAGGTGGCTTCAGGTCTGCGGCTCGTACATTTATGTTTTGATTGATGTGATAATTCTGGTTCTGAACAACCGCCTCGGGGGGAGACCTGTGAGAGAAGAAGGGGGGGGGGGGGGGTGTTCAGGAACATAGGACAGCATGAAAGCAAGTGCAGGAACACATTCATCTCCCTCTGGAACTGAAAGCTTAAAATGTAAAAAAGAGATCAAATATTGGAAGCCTTTTCAGGATTGTACTTATTTTTGTCTCTCACAAAGCTCCACAATGCACATATAACACGTTGTATGTCTGTCTCACGGGGAGTTGATAAACAACATAAAACCCCCCAAAAAAATATGTGAAGAAAAACGGACGAGTGTTCAAAAAATAGTCTTTTTAAAAAATAAAAATATGTGAGACATTGAAGAGGAAGAAGAACAGACTCATAAGGGTTGAGCCAACACGCTTTGAATGCTGGCCACATTTGCATGCGATTTGAATGTTGATGTTCAAATGAGGACTGGTTTTCATGTGGGATGTATTAACCCATTAACCCCTGCATCCCCGTGTTTGGGGTAAGTCAATCCGAGGCTTAAAGCAAAGTCTTTCTAGCTAGATCCGTCATCTGTAAGCAGATTTCTATTGCTTTCCTTCCTCCCTCTTCCTTGTTCCATTCAAAGAGAAAGGCGGGAGTGTGAGGAAGGATGATGGGTGGAAAGACAGGAAGAGAGACAAGGCTGGGGCAGGAATGAAAGAGGGAGGGGGGGTCTGAGGGGACAGCGATAGCAGTGCTGTTATTGGCTGCCATGTTGCTTTCATGGTACAGAGTCATTTTCCCTCTCTGCTTTCTTATTTCTATCCCTTTGGCACTCGTCTAATGATTCACAATCAGTTTTAATAGCACATCACATTTTCTGTGTTTTTGTTTCTCGGTCCAAATGAGTTGTGAGTGTAGCTTTCATAGGCACAGGTTTTTGATATGACCACCAGCTCTTTTCGTGATCACGTTCTTATGGAAATCCGGTATGAAGATGAAAGGAGAGGACGATGTTCAGAGGACTACTTTAAAGCTTTGATAACAAGTTGGAAAACTCTGGGCAACATCCGGCATGCTCTCAATTTCTTTCGGGATTTTATTATTTATTACTTCCGACCAAGGAGGTTATGTTTTTGATTTAGGCTGTTTGGTCTGCAAGATTTCAGATAATTGACTGGCCCTTTATCAGGAAGCTTGTGGAAGGATGTTGCGCATTGGCCAAGAAAGAAGCCACAAATGTAGAAGCGGGTCCACATTATTCAACATTACTTTTCACTTAATTGAAGTGCCTAGGCAGAGGTCTTCTCTCTGTGTGGCTTTTTAGTTTTTCTTTGCAGCAATGGATGGTGTGTTTGAGTCATCTTTGAATATCTGCTTTATATCTTAGGAGCAACATGTTTTCTGTTCTGAAACTAAGGATCCATACACATGTTCATGTACAGTAATGTACATTGCCCAGTGAGGAGAAATCCCCTAGCAATGAGAGAACTGCAAGTGATGGTGTCAAACCTAAAAAACAAATAATCTAGAAAAGTCCGAAAGATTTGGATATTCAACGATTTCTGCATTTGTTTGTGAGTTTTTTTTGTTCTCTTCTTACGGATTTTAGGTAGTTTTCGTAACATCTCTATGTTACACTCGTGCTTCTATTGGCTAGCGCTCTGATACATTGTACGTGATAGGCAAAGGAGCGGTACATCTCTTAGTGGTTGACCAATCACAACAGAGCCGGCTGGCTAACCAATCACAGTCGAGGCAAACAATATAAATATGAAACCTGAAAATGATCATAATCATAATAAGACCCCTTTAAGGCTCCACCTTCAAAATGTTCTTGTCAAAACTCTTTTTGTCAATCTCCTAACCTAAGTTAACACTATTCTGTTAAAAACTGATTAGTGTTAACTTTTATCCACTGACAACTCTCTGAGAACCAGACACAATTCAAACATTTGTACCATTTGAACACACTCTTGAGTTGAAGTCTATTTGATGAGACATATCAATGCAAACAGCATTTAGTCAGTAACCCCCCCCCCCCCCCAGCTTTAGTCAAATATGCTTTCATCCCAGTGTTTTCATCGCCTGTCACAATGCGGCAGATGTTAGCGATGTGGCGCGGTCCAGATGGAGAGCCTGAGAATGATGAGGGGAGAGATGAAGCTGTAGTTGGGTAGGAGAAGAGAAAAGAGGAGGTAACGAGATGAGTGATGAGAGGAAGAGGAGGAGGTGTAGGCAGGAGCATGACAAGTGTGCTGGTGATGTTTCAGTTCAGAGTGTGTTGCTGCTGGCTGAAGTGCGGAGGAATGACAAGTATTTGGGACATTTTCCAGATCTCTGGTTTACTGGAGTCAACCGCTGTGAGCTGGCGAGGGAGAGAAAGAGCAGAGAGGGCGGCTGAAATAGAGACAGAAAGAGAACAACACAAAGAGAACAAGAGAAGGAGAGGGGGAAGAATGGAGAGAAATGGAAGCACAAACCCCCTCTAACGTGTGTTAATACATCCTAGTCATTGTAGTACTCTAAAAAGAGAACATGCTTTAAAAAAATATTGATAAAAATTATTTTTAAAAATGCATTATGTTAATAAGACAAATGTTACTCAAACTTTATCACCTGGTTAAAAAAATCAATACACAATAAATAAGATAATTTAAATTAAATTCCTAGCTTTGCAGACGACCAATGACTTCACACTGGAAAAGGTTGAGCTACAGCAAAGCTATCGTCAAGAGAAATCTAATGTCATTTGGCTAAGTAAAGCTACTTTTTGAACTGAAGCGGTTTGAACTACTTTGTAGTACATTACATTACATTACATTACATGTTGCTTGTTAGACGCTTTTATACAAAGTGACTTACATCCTCAATACTGTGGGAAATCCCCACAGGAGCAATTTGGGGTTAAGTGTCTTGCCCAGGGACACAACGACATGCTGACTGCAGTGGGGTTTGAACCTGATTTGTAGATCAAACAAACAACCATGTGATCCTCAATTATACAAAAAAAGTCTCATGTTAGCAAAAAATGTCCACTAAATGGAATGTATTAAAACATTTAGCCTGTTGTCTTACTCTTCAGTTGCGTAACATCTGTCTTGCAGGCAACATGTACTAAACAAAGTTGAAAGGGGAGGGGAGCGAAAAGGAGGCGATACTGTCGTTCAAAGTTGAGAAGCAATGTTAAAAAAATGTTTTGGTGCAAAGTCAAAGTTTGTCAGTTGTAGTTTCAGTAGTTTCACTTGAATCCCTGTTCAAATATGAATGAGGTAGAAATACAAGCAAGCTACTGCAACATGTCATTCTGACTTCCGCCTACACTGCTTTTCAATTATAAAAAAGGGGGCGGCCTGACCATCTGTAAACTCAGGTGACTATTGAACCTCAGAAATG